>NW_026900526.1:0-149931 GCF_033783945.1 Neopsephotus bourkii | reverse complement strand
TTCTAAATATGTAATATTCACTTCTGATGCTTCTATAAATGCATAAGGATGAGATGTACAGATAAATACAGTATCACTAATGTTTGTTTCTAAGCTAATACTATAATTGTTAGCATGCGAGGCAGTATAATTACCTTGTATAATCAGACATAATCTTTCACGGACACCCCCTTGTCGTGGGAAAGAGCTTGCGTGCCCTTGTGAGGTTGGGAGCTATGCTGGTGGTGGCACATGCCTCCGGTAGGGTCTCCCATGCCAGACAGGTCTCAACTGAAGGGTCAGACAAAGTGTGTCCATGGGCAGGATGGGCCCATTATCCTTCAGGCAATCATCCTAGGAGGACAACTCTAACTTCAAACCCGGGCAGATGGAGCTCATATAGCCCTGTAAGGCCATCCATCTAAGAGAAGGACACTAATCAAACCTATGACCTGAGGACTTTGCTGTCACCATCCAAGCTCTCAAGGCCCTGGCAGATAAACCTCAGGTGTAAAGGGTGAGGCCAGTTCTGCGCACGCTGTGCCTCACCTAAAAAGTCCACTGCGCAGGCCTGAAGGGTTTACCCACACTTGCAAAGCCCTGTAGCAACAGGCAAGGGATGAAACAGCAGGTGATAAGCTGAACTGGAAGTCGCAGACCCAACCCTGCATGCAGGTGGTTCAGGACATTGGTCGCTCGAGACTGACCCAGGAGATGACAGTCTTGTTCGGCAACATCCTGAATGACCAAGCAGCCTTTTTTTTCAAGGACAGCACTGCTTGCTCCATATGGGGAGAGGCCTAGAAAAGGTGGCCTAGCCAAAGCTCATCTCCCCCTCCACCTGGTTGGCTAGCTGTGGCCAATGGGCGTCTTCTGTTGCAGTCGATTAAAGACAAAGAGACAAAGGCATACACCTGCCTCCAGAGGTGTGTCCAGATTGACACTCGCATGTTGGAACATCAGAACCATGCTTGATACAGCGAACAGCGGGCATCCTGAGTGCCGTTCTGCACTAATTGCCCATGAATTGTCACGACTTAACATCGCTATTGCTGCTCTCAGTGAAGTTCACCTTCATGAAGAAGGTAGCCCTAAAGAACATGGTGCCGGTTATACACTCTACTGGTCAGGCAAATCCAAAACTGAAAGTCATCTTTCTGGAGTTGGCTTCATGATTAAAAACTCCATAGTCTCTAAACTTGAAAATATGCCTATAGGTCATTCCGATTGTATTATCTCCTTATGTCCTCCACTACACAATAAGCAGCATGTTGTTCTTTGCAGCATATATGCTCCAACTCTGCAAGCTGACCCTGCAGAAAAAGAAAAATTCTACTCTGACCTGTGTCACCTCACTCAAAAGGTTCCTATAGAAGATAAGATCATAATCCTTGGTGGCTTCAACACCTGAGTAGGTAAGAACTTTGAAGCCTGGAAAGGAGTACTAGGCAAGCATGGTGTTGGCAGCTGCAGTGATAACGGTCGCCTCTTACTATAGTTCTGTGCAGAGCAACAGCTTACCATCACCAACACTATTTTCCAACAGAAAGACAGCTGGAAGACAACCTGGATGCATTCTCAATCTAAACACTGGCACCTTATTGATTATGTCGTAGTGCGCCAGAGTAATATTCGTGATGTCTGTCACACCCGAGTGATGCCTAGTGCAGAATGTCAAACAGATCACCGCCTTGTGCGTTGCAAACTTAATTTCCACTTCAAGCCCAAACCTAAGAGGGGTGGCATTCCGAGAAGGAGGCTCAATGTTAATAATCTCCAAATAGCTGCAGTGAGGGACAGCTTTCAGGCTAACCTTCAAATGAGGCTTGAAGACCAGCTTATAGATTCTTCTCCTGAAGTGCTTTGGCAACATATTAAAAATAGCATGCTGCAGTCCTCCGTAGAATCCATTGCGTTCTCCTTACAGAAAAACAAAGACTGGTTTGATGATAGCAACCAGGAGGTCCAGGAATTGCTGACAAAGAAGAGATCTGCTCATCAAGCACACCTCGCTCAGCCACTTTGCCATGTAAGAAAAGCAGCCTTTCATCTTGCATGTAGCAAACTCCAACAGAAACTTCGAGACATCCAGAACAAGTGGTGGCTCAACCTAGCAGAAAAGACTCAATTACGGGCAGATCTGGGTGACCACAGAGGATTCTATGAGGCTCTGAAGGCAATGTATGGACCCACATTTCAGGTTCAAAGCCCCTTACTTAGTGCAGATGGCCAAACGCTTCTTACAGATAAAATCTCCATCCTGAATCATTGGTCTGAACATTTTCAAACACTCTTTAGTGCTAACCGCGTAGTCCAAGGCGCAGGAATCCAGCACATTCTACAACATCCGGTGAAAAATGAACTGGATTTAGCCCCTACCATGGAAGAGACTCTTAAGGCTATACAGCAGGTGAAAACTAGCAAGGCAGCTGGGGTTGAGGGAGTCCCACCTGAAATCTGGAAGTATGGAGGCCAAGCACTTCATGCTAAATTTCATGAACTAGTTGTGCGCTGTTGGGAACAAGGTAAATTACCATCAGATTTTCATCACTCTGTATAAGAAAAAAGGTGTAAAGTCAGACTGCTCAAGCTACCGGGGTATAACTCTGCCCTCCATTGCTGGAAAAATTCTTGCAAGATTACTATTGAACATATTAGTACCTGCTATCGCAGAAGAACTTCTACCTGAAAGTCAGTGTGGTTTCAGAGCTAATAGAAGTACCATTTGTTCTCAGATAACTGCAAGAAAGGTGTAGAGAGCAGAATAAGGGGCTCTATGTAACTTTTGTTGATCTCACCAAAGCTTTTGACACTGTGAGCAGAAAAGGCCTGTGGCTGATCTTAGAACGATTAGGTTGTCCCCCCAAGTTCCTCAAAATGATTATTCTGTTACATGAGGATCAGCAAGGGCAAGTCAGATATGGCAATGGACTCTCTGAGCCCTTCCCAATAACCAGTGGTGTGAAACAAGGTTGCGTTCTTGCACCAACTTTATTCACAGTCTTCTTCAGCATGATGCTCCAAAGGGCTACGGTAGACCTCGACAAACAAGACGGCATTTATATTTCATGTTGTACTGATGGTAGCCTATTCAATCTAAGGCAACTGAAGGCCCACACTAAGACCCTAAATCATCTTGTCCGTGATCTGCTTTTTGCTGATGATGCCGCCCTTGTTGCCCACACAGAAGCAGCTCTGCAGCTTTTAACATCTTGCTTCACGAAGGCGGCTGAGCTTTTTGGGCTGGAAGTCAGCTTGAAGAACATAGTAGTTCTCTACCGACCTGCACCACAAGAAGATTACCATCATCCCCCCATTACCATTGGCAAGTCAGAGCTTAAGTCAGTTCAGCAGTTCAGCTATCTGGGAAGCATTATTTCCTTGGATGTCACGATCAACAGAGAGATAGACAACAGAATAGCAAAGGCATATAGAGCCTTCAGAAAACTCCATAAAAGAGTCTGGTGCAATAAACACCTGAAGAAAAGTACAAAGATCAGTGTCTATAGAGCCATTGTACTGTCTACTCTTTTATATGGGTCTGAATCATGGGTCATCTACCACCATCACCTGCGACTTCTCGAACGCTTTCATCAACGGCTGCCTCCATACAATTCTAAACATCCATTGGACTGACTATGTGTCTAATGTCACTGTCCTCGAACAGGCAGGGGTCACCAGCATCGAGGCCATATTGCTGAAATTGCAGCTGCGCTGGGCAGGGCACGTCTCTAGAATGAAGGATCACCGCCTCCCCAAGATCGTGTTTTATGGTGAACTTGCTACCGGTAGCCACAAGAGAGGTGCCCCAAAGAAGAGATACAAGGACTCCCTGAAACAATACCTTAGCCTTGGCCATATTGACTGCCATCAGTGGTTCACCTTGGCCTCCAAGCGGGAGACTTGGAGGCACACCATACATAATGCCGCTGACTCCTCTGAGAGCTCACGAAGAACTAGTCTCGAGGAGAAAAGACAACGCAGGAAGAATCGTGTCCCACCTGTTCCACCCAAGGAGACCTTCTGCTGTGCTTTTTGTAGCCAGATTTGCCTATCCCACACTGGCCTTCTTAGTCATCAGCGCGCTTGTAGTCAGCATGGGTAAAAGCCCTTCCCAAATCTTCGTTCGCGAAGTCAAGCCATGGTGATGATGATGATGACAGATGCAAGCAAAATCAATCACACAGCCGGATATGTTTGACAAACAGACGATGGTTGGAAAGAGCAGAAGATATTTGGTCATTTTTCCAATTCGCTACAAACACTAGAGCCAAGTGCTGTTATTGCAGTATTTCAACGATGGCCTGACACCCCTCTTAGTATTGTCTGCGATTCTTTATATGTTGTAAGCATTGTTCAAAGTATAGAAAGGGGAATTTTACAAGAAGTCACTAACCACAGGTTGTGGATCTTGTTAAAAACCTCATTACATCTTGTGAATACTTGTAAATGTACATATTTTATTATGCATATTTGCAGTCATTCAGGCCTTCCAGGAAGCCTTAGTGAAGGCAATAACAAAGTGCATAAATTAGTTGCCCCAGCATGGGCAGGACCCTCTGTAGATACCTTTCAACAAGCTCGAGCATCCCATGCCTTCTTTCATCAATCAGCAAAGATGTTAGTTCGACAGTTTGGACTGTCCCTAACAGATGAGGCATTGTGCAATCTTGTCCTGATTGTCAAGGCCAAGCAGTAGGTATAGGCCTTGGAGTCAACCCTCGAGGCCTCCAGCCTCTTCAGCGTTGGCAAATGGATGTGACTCATGTACCCTCTTTCAAGAAATTGAAATATGTCCATGTTACTATTGACACTTTTTCTCACTTTGTCTGGGCCACTCCCCTGGCTGGTGAGACTGCATGCCATGTAATCATCTACGTGGTTGCTTTGCAGCTATGGCAGTACCTTTACAGCAAAAAAACAGACAAGGCATCTAGCTACACTTTCTAGATTTTTGAATACTTGGGGTATTTCTCATATCACTGGTATTCCTCATTCTCCTACAGGACAAGCTATTATTGAACGAACACATCAAACTTTGAAACAGTTGTTGGAAAAAGAAAAAAACGGGGGAAGAAGGACTTACACCAATAGCAAGGATACAGAAAACTGTATATGTTATGAGTTTTTTGTGATTGACAGGAGATTTTAATGACCCCCCCTGCTATAATACATGGTCAGGCATTAGGTTCAGGTGAGTATTCTGGTCCAGTACAAGGATTTGGAAACAGGCATTTGGAAAGGTCCTGCGGAAGTAAAACTAACTGGTCAAGGTAATATGTGTGTAATTACAGATTCTGGTCTGCGGTGGGTGCCAGTTCGATGGGTGAAACACTGGAAAGAGTCAGAACTGCCCCAGGACATCCCCCTTGTCAGTGATTGAATGAATTGAAATTTGAGCTTAGGACATCCGTTTTATGGATTTTTTCAGTCCTTCTTAAAGTGAAGGGAGCAACCTTTTTTACGTTAAAGTAAAAAAAAAAACCAACAAAAAAAAACCCAACACCAAAAACACCACCACCCCCCCACCCCCCTCTCAACCTTCGCCAGCTGCAGCTGTGAAGACTGAGGACAGAGATGAAGATGATCCTTTTGACTCAGGCCCTATTGACCCCGAGAAGGAGCCTGTGCGCTGCTCCTAAGGTTCTGTTGCCTGATAATTCTGATGCTGACCTGGATGTTCCTTTTGGCCTGGAGCCTATTCATCTGGAAAAGGAGCCTGATTTATATCCCCCAGATCCTCATGTTAAATGCACAGCTGTAAAGGGAGAAGTGAGACCAGTGGAGGATGCAGATGTATTGTGTGCTTTCCTGGTGGTATATGTTCTGCATCAAGACCCGTAGAGGGAAGGTCTCTCGTATGCTCTTATCAGGAGTATCGGGCAGACTGTGAAGGACTGTGGACTTATGACCCCATATACAACTCATTTAATACATTCTCGCTGTGATACTCATGTACCAGAAGTTGGTAAAAATAAGTACGTCCAGGTTTCTATCTCCCTTTGGAGACCTTTATAAATACTGCTGGCTACTTCTTCCAACATAGGCTGGCCACCTGTGTCGGAATGAGTGTGCATTTTAGTCAGTATAAAAGCCCAAGCCTCATGCGATGTGGGGGAGGCACAGCCTCTTCACGGATGCCTGCTAAGGTTGAGACTGCCACCTTGCACTGCAATGGTGCTTCTCAGAGCTGGTTTCTTGTTAGTCTCCACAGGGTCCTTGTGCCATGTTCTGTATGTGGGATTGTGTAGTGGAAGTAATGATTGTTGGGATTTTGTGCTTCCAATCTTGTAGTTGTGTGGAGTGTGCTTGTGGGATCCCATACGTGTGTGTGTGTGTGTTTGTGTTAAGGGCAGACAGTGTTCTGTGGTTTTTTTTTTCTAGTTGGGTTGATGTAAAAGTATTTAATGGGTAGCAGTTTAACATTTCGGGCAAGAGAGGATTAATGCAAAAGTGCGGTTGCTGGCAGGTATTTATGGCTGCTGCTGAAGCAGGCAGGCGGCTGTAGCTGCTGCCGAGTAGGCCGGCGTTCGTAGCTGTGCAAAGCAGGGTGAGCAACTTCCGGCGTTCGTAGCTGTGCAAAACAGGGTGAGCAACTTTGGAAAAAAAAAAAAAAAGAAAAAAAAAGTATTTGGTGAGAATTCAGTCCCCATGTTCAAAAGAAGCTGCCCTCTGATTCGGCTCCCGGTGCTCCACCGGTGGAAGGACCAGGATGGACACCAGAGCCAAGGAGAGAAAAAACAAAACAAAACAAAACAAAACCAAGAGTAACCTGGGGATGAATCCAAGACTTGGAGGAACAGATAGATTGGTTGAAACAGGAACTGCTAACTGACAAAGCGAGAGGGGTAGTGCAACCACAAGCTTTATGAGCCATCACCTAAGCAGCATGAGGGTGGCAAAGAAAAACAAAAAAAAAAAAAGAAAAAAGCTAATGATGTGGCAAACTCCTCGTTTAACCTGTCTACTTCTCAAGAACTGATAACCTGGAGGAGGGGGTGTATTTGCGTCCTCCTGCCTACAGGTCCATGGCGAATGCCTGCAAACTTTGTTAAGCCTTGCCATGAGCTGGACGGATGAATGGAGGAACCTGATGGCTCAGCTGCAGGAGCTGAATGTGAATACCCCAAGCAGAATCAGATAGTGATAGCGGAATAGACTCCACAACTTCGTTAAAGTTGTAAAGTAGGTATGCTTTATTCAGCTGAAGGCGCACGGGGGATTGGTCCTCCAAAAGGCATGCGTACCTCAGTGCCGTTTTTCTTTTACATTTATCCTGTAAAGTCATACATATGTATTAGGTTGCACAGTACGCCTATACATATTCATATTCTATCCCCACTTCATATTATAATGAGCTAAAAGGCTCTTCACGCATGCGCAGTGCCTCCTGGTGGTCTTGGGCAGGGGTCTTCAGATGAAGTAAATAGTCTTCCTCTTGTGGGTAGGGGTCTTCAAGATGAAGTAAACGAGTCTTCCTCAGGCTTGAACTTTTTACCTCTGGTCCTCACGCATGCTCTTTAGGAGCTGGATGGGTCTGGTCTATGTCTAACTGGTTTAATGAGCTATTCCCTTCGTTAGGAAGTTTTATCTTAGTACTGCCTGATAAGGCATCTGCTGAGCTTGTCAAGCCAGCTATGACTTAAGCAGTACTCCTTGTACACCCCCCCCGTACATTCTGTCTAACCCCCCTGTACAACCCCCCTGTACACAATAGGCCACATTAGTTTCAATTCTCCCCCTTTTCTATAACATAAGTAAATTCTTTTACTTAAGAGATACCCAGGTGCCTTCAATGGATTTGCGAAACATATTCGATACACATTGGATTAAGCATGGAATTGTCATTAAGACTAAAAGAATTACAGCCAGAATCCAAATCCCTTGTTTGATTAACTTCTTAGTCCACCCTGTAATCCCAAACCCATTCAACCAATCATATTCTCGTAGGGCTTGGATTATATGTTTTTTAGAAACTGCAAACAAAGACAATTTTCCTAAATAGCATGGTCCCCAATGTGGCTTAGAGGGTATTCCTGGCCATGCACGGTCTCCGCATATCAAGAAGTAACCTGGGGGTAGTGCCTTAGGTGTGATAACATCATATGGGAGTGAAGGAGAAGACCCAAGACAATATGAGGTAACATTATGATACCAATCTTTCCTACTAGTCACTTTAGTTTCTGGAGTTCCATCTGACCAAGAATTGAATGTTATACAGCTCTGATTACTTTGGTCAGACCCCAGAAGTCGGAGTTCCTGAATTGGGATGGTTGAACGATTCAGTCCTTTTATAATTCCTCCTGTTTGAGCAGATGCAACTGTCTAATCGCCTGAAGTTCTCTTAACTACTCTAGTTACTATTGTAAGGTTCAAGACTGAATCATTCTTCACCCATCCATAGAAATCATCCGGATTTAGATAAGGAACTCCGATTAAACACGTATGGAATGGGTTTTTTACTTGTGTGAGCGATAAACAAAAATCAGTAACACCAGTTCTATCTGCCCAAGTAAGCCAAACATTTGTCCCTATATAATAATGGTAACATTTTGTCAAGACTTTGTGTGATCCCTAGAATCACAGTTAATCCTGTAATTATTTTCATTATTCTTTGACCTTTCGCTGGCTATAATTGCGTTAGTTAAGTTGTTTTGGGCGTCTTAAACAAGAAAGTACGGTCTTAGTTCATTTTCAGTTTGGATTGCTCTCCAGGGTGTCTTCGGGGCTTTCTTAACTCGAGTATGATGAATCCAGGCGTTCTGTTCCTTAATCTTGATAGCTGTGAATGTAGTCAATAACACCTGGAAAGGCCCTTTCCACCTTGGCTCGAGATGATCATCTCCTGTATGTTTAAAAGATTTTACATACACATAATCTCCAGGCTGTATATTATGTACCGAGCTGTCCAACCCTCTGCTTTGAGTTCCAGCCACATGTTTTTCAATTCTAGTAAGCTGCTTTCCTAACTCTATTTTATAGGTGTTCATGGTTTCTTCTCCCGCTTGGGGAGACATTCCCTGTTGAACCCCATATGGCCTTCCATATAAAATTTCCAAAGGACTCAGTCCTTCTCGTGCTCTTGGTTTAGTTCGAATTCTCAACAAGGCCAATGAAAGGGACTGGGGCCAAGGTAGCCTGGCCTCCTGACCCAATTTCACAATTTGTTGTTTGATTAAATGATTTCTACTTGTCCACTTGATTGTGGATGATAAGGGATATGAAGTTGCCAATCAATTCCAAGATATTTGCTTACTTGCTGTACCACATTTGAAATAAAATGTGGCCCTCTGTCTGAAGATATTATGGCTGGAACTCCAAAGCGTGGTATTATCTCCTGTAACAGTATTTTGGTCACTTCTCGTGCCTTTGCACTCCTAGTTGGAAAGGCTTCTGGCCAACCTGAAAAGGTGTCTGTTAATACTAACAAGTATCTATACCCCCCTTTTCTCGGCAGTTCCGTGAAATCGATCTGCCATTGCTGTCCTGGTCCATTACCCTTTCCAATTTGACCCATTTTGAGCTTGGGTATAATTTTGGGATTTGTCCTAAGGCAAAGATCACACTGGCGAGTTACCTGTTGAATGGTGGCATATAATTTTCTAGCCATAATGTTGCCTATTAAATGTTTATGTAAGGTTTTGGCTCCCCAGTGTGTTTTCTGATGTTCATTCTTTACTAAAGACCATAACATTGATAAGGGAACAATTACCCTTCCTTGTGGTGTGCTGGCCCACCCTTCTTCATTGAATATTCCGTTTTGATCTGCAATCAATTTTTGATCTTCCTTATTATAATTTGGCTTACCTTCTAAGGAAACTTTCCCATCAGGGATCAATGCTCCTTCAGTTGGTACCTCACCTTTTGCTGCTTCTTTTGCCTCTCTGTCCGCCAGCTCATTTCCTTCTTCTAATTCAGAGCTCACCTTCTGGTGTGCCTTGATGTGCATAATTGCCACCTTCTCAGGCAATTGGACTGCTTTCAATAGTCTCAATATTTTCTGTGCATGTTTGATGTTTTTCCCATGTGAATTTAACAGTCCTCTCTCCTTCCAAATAGCACCATGCGCATGTACGACTCCGACTGTATAGTTTGAATCTGTGTAGATATTTACAGTTCAATTCCAGGGGTCTGGTCAGAGCAATCAATTCTGCTTTCTGTGCGGAAGTGTTTATAGGCAAAGGTCCAGATTCTGTTACCTCTTTTCAGGTGGTAACTGCATATCCAGGCTGATGACATGACTGCTCCCGTCAGTGAATCAGGTTTCTGTGTTATCCAAAGGGATACTCCTCAAATCTGGACGAACTAGGATAGGCAGCCTCAATGGTTTCCAGGTATCTATGGTGTACAGGTTCTCCTTCATTACCACTGAGGAAAGAGGCTGGATTGATACTGTTAGTTACCACAATTTTAACATTATCCTGCTCTATCATGATGGCTTGATACTTTAGAAATTTCTGAGGAGAAAGTCAGTGTCCACCTTTTACTTCCAGTACGGCAGACATTGTATGAGATATCCCTGGAGTCCCAAGAAATTTAAGAGGCTTACCATCCAAGCCACACAAGTTTTCAGGTGGCAATTAGGATGTCGTCCACTATCAAGCACTCTTCCTTCCTCCGGTGGGGCTTCCCAAGATTCTCAGTCTTTGGCAAGTTGTTCTCCAAACAAAGTGGGACTCCTGCTTTAAATCCCTGAAGGCAGCACCGTCCATGTGAGCTGGGTTTTGCGCCCACTTTTGGGGTTTTCCCATTCAAATGCAAAAATTTTCTGACTGGCTTCATAGAGAGGGAGGCAAAAGAAGGCGTCCTTTAGATCTAAATCAGTAAACCAGGTTAGTTCTGGAATTAAGCAAGTCAGTAGAGTGTATGGATTTGCTACCACCGGGTAAAGATCCTCAGTGATCTTGTTGACAGCTCTCAAATCCTGGACCACCCAATATGATCCATCAGGCTTACAGACTGGTAAGATAGGGGTATTAAAATCAGACTGACATTTTTTTAATAATCCTAACTGTAAAAAGTTTTCAATTATTGTACAAATTCCCTCCCTATCTTCTTTTCTTAGAGGGTATTGTTTAATCCTAACTGGTTGTTTTCCCTCCTTGAGCTTAATCTGTATCGGGGGTGCATTTCAGCTTTTTGGCTATGTTTGTAGCCCATACTCCCAGGAATACTTGATCAAATATATCTTCCCTAACCTTCTCTTCTGTCTGGTGTGTGATCAGTTCTAAGCTTAACATTTCTATGTATTGCTGATCATTTACTTTCAAGGTGATCTTGCCTTCTTTGAAGGTAATGCTCCAAGTCGTTCCAATAAATCTCTCCCCAGGAGAGCCTTTGGGGGCATTAGGCATATATAAAAATTTATGAATGTCCCATTGCTTTCCCAATTGATATTTCAGTGGCTTACAAAAATATGCCTTTTACTTTGGCCAGTTGCCCCTTTTACAGTAACATAGTTTCCCCCTACAGGTATCAATGCCTTATTCAGAGCCGAATATGTTGCCCCAGTGTCTACTAAAAATTCCACTTTATTTCCTCTAGTCCATAGTTTTAATTTAACTAGTGGATCCGCTAGGGAGGATTCCCCAGGTCCCTTGTCAGTCTAGTTCCAATTCAGCCACTGGAGCCACCCCATGGCACTCCCTCCCCCGCAGGGCAGTCTCACTTCCAACGTTTAAAACTCCCCACAGCACACACACCGATCCGGTCCCATAGGAGAAGCAACCCCACTCCCCCCACCTTTGCCCCACATTCCTCCTCCATCAGTTTCAAAGCACTTCTGTCCACATTTATTCAACAACCCCTCAGTCCCGTCTGTCAACATGTCTGTTCCCACTTGTTTGCCTGCCCCAGCACCCATCCCGTGCTCAAACACAGGAGCCACGCCAGCTCCCCCTCCTTTCCACTTGGTTTCCTTCCCTCACAGTTGCTCCCCCCTGCTCTGCAGAGGTTTCATATGCCTGCCTCTGCAACAGCACTTCTGGTTTAACCCTTTCTTAACTCTGAATGTGAATGTGCTGCTTGTCGCAGGTGACAGCAATCTCCTCCTCCTTAGCAATATCTGATAGGACAGATACAGAGGGTGCTTGTCTCAGAGGTATCTGTGATACATAATTTTCCTATTTATAACTTTCAAACATCATTCCCCAATATCCTAGGCCAAACAACATCTCCAGCTTAGCTTCCAGTTTTTCCTTTTCCAGAGCCAAAATTAGGGATCTGGCAGAGCTATATTAATTTCACATTCTGCCTGCCACTCCGGGTGATCTCCCACAGTGAAAAACATATCTGTATACAGCACTTAATCCCATTTTCCTGACCACCTCAAAACCAACATTCATTGTAACAACGTATTATAATTCAGAGTTCCATTTTTAGACCATTTCTCCTGATCTTCCAAAGTATATAAAGGCCACCATTGGTTACAATATTTTATCAATGTTTTCTTGTTTACCGAGCCCCCAGAAGACTTTCACAGTTCTTTCCAGTGCGCCAAAATGTAACCCAATGGGCTTTTCTTCAGAATTCCCTTGTTTTGACCGGCTCCCATTTCAAACAGTCTTTTACAAATCTCTATAGCTTCTCTCCCAGGCTCAAATGCACTTAAAAAATATGAGAGCACCTACACACGAATTTTATGATATTCTCAGGGGGTTCAGTAAAATGATACCTTTGGGCTCTGCAGATCAACTCCACAGTTGTTAGATCACAGTTTCGGTTCCATCAAAATTTACACTGTCCTAGTGTCCACGGCAGGTTCCACTATTCAAAAGTTATTATGCACCCATATGTGAGGCTACAATCCTCTGGTACCGAGTGTAAAGTTCAGGTCTCAAGAGTAGGATTACAGACATTAGAGGTTATACTTCTGTTACACAGCAACTGGGGCGCAGAGGGAACTCTTCTTAACACACCCCTCCCCACCCAGTAGCAACAGTTTACTTTTGTCTACTGCTCCCCCACCGCTTAAGCACTGTAATCTTTACAATAGCAACCAGCATATTCGCACACAAAACATTTAGACACAACACAAAAGACACTTTGTCAGTCTCCGGCTCGCTTCCTCCGCCCATACACTAAACTGCGGATTGTATGTTCGAACACAACACAAAACAAAAACACTTCTTGCGTCGTCTCCGTCCTCTCTCCTCGCGGAGAACACGGAACCGCGGATCGGGACTCCACACTCGCTTCGTAGCTACGCTACGTCTCAGTCACACAAACACAAACTACTTGCATTCGGGATCCCCCACACTTACACCAGTTTACTCACCACCAGATGCCGCTTGCACCCTTCAGTGATACCTGGAGCTCGATCAGCCGCCTGGATCGGCGGGCTCCCTTAGCCCGGAGCCCCTTTTGGATTCGTCCCATACAAACTGCTGCTCTATCAGCAGACGAATCCCTAGACTCACCCGACCCACCACCAGGGTCGCTAGCGGCCGCTCTATCGTTCGGTGAGTCCCCTGCTTGCAAGCCCTACCTAACAAGGGGAGCAACGCTGTGCTCCAGACGTCTCCTGACGCCTTACCAGCAGCCCCGGCCACGCGTACGCCTCTACAGGCCTTTACAAGTCCTAGGACAATTACAAACCTAAATTCCAAGCACACCGTTTCTCCGCAGCCGGCAGGTCTGCGCCCCCGTCCCCGCAGTGAGCGGACGAGGAGTGGAGCCCCTCCGGGCAAGTGGCCTGAGGGCGCCAGGAGGCCCGCCTCGCCGATCCTGCAGCCGAACAGAGATCTCCTGTCTGGCTCGCCAAATTGATAGCGGAATAGACTCCACAACTTCGTTAAAGTTGTAAAGTAGGTATGCTTTTACAGTATCACAGTAGGTTAGAGATTGGAAGGGACCTCAAAAGATCATCTAGTCCAATCCCCCTGCCGGAGCAGGAACACCTAGATAGAATTACACAGGAACGTGTCCAGGCGGGTCTTGAATGTCTCCAAAGAAGGAGATTCCACAACCTCCCTGGGCAGCCTGTTCCAGTGTTCCGTCACCCTCACTGAGAGAAAATTCTTCTAGGTTTAAGTGGAACCTCTTATGCTCCAATTTTGTATCCATTACCCCTTGTCCTTTCATTGTTTGCCACTGAGAAGAGCCTGGCTCCATCCTCGTGACACTCCCCCTTTATATATTTATATACACTAATAAGGTCACCCCTCAATCTCCTCTTCTCCAAACTGTAGAGACCCAGCTCCCTCAGTCTTTCCTCATAAAGGAGATGCTCCACTCCCTTAATCATCTTAGTTGCCCTGCGCTGGACTCTCTCCAGCAGGTCCCTGTCCTTTTTAAACTGAGGGCCCCAGAACTGGACACAATATTCCAGATGAGGTCTCACCAGGGCCGAGTAAGTGGGGAAGGAGGACCTCTCGACCCACTAACCACTGACACCCCAGGATGCCATTGGCCTTCTTGGCCACAAGGGCACAGTGTCGGCCCATGGTCACCCTGTCGTCCACCAGGACCCCCAGGTCCCTCTCCCCTACACTGCTCTCTAACTTAGGCCCTGTTCCCCAGCCTATACTGGAACCTGGGGTTGTTCCTGCCCAGATGCAGGACTCTACACTTTCCCTTGTTATATTTCATCAAGTTATTCCCCGCCCAACTCTCCAGCCTGTCCAGGTCCCTCTGGATGGCAGCACAGCCTTCTGGCGTGTCGGCCACCCCTCCCAGCTTAGTGTCATCAGCAAACTTGCTGATAGTACACTCAATTCCCTCATCTAAATCGTTGATGAATATATTAAATAATACTGGGCCCAGTACCGACCCTTGAGGCACTCCACTAGATACAGGCCTCCAACTAGACTCCGCCCCATAGACTACAACTCTCTGGCTTCTCTCCTTCAGCCAGTTCACAGTCCACCTCACTACCCGATCCAGACCACACTTCCTCAATTTAGCCGCAAGGATGCTGCAGAGACTCCGTGTCAACGCTTTGCTGAAGTCGAGGTAGACCACATCCACCGCTCTACCATCATCCATCCACCGCGTTATTTCCTCATAAAAGGCTAACACGTTAGACGCACTTCCCCCTTGGTGGAGCCATGTTGACTGCCCCTCATAACCCCTGATCCTTGATATGCCTTAAGATGGCACCAAGGATAAGGTGTTCCATCCACTTTCCCAGGAACGGAGGTGAGGCTAACCGGTCAACAGGATGCACTTTGCCCTTTTTGAGACAGGAGTGAGATTTGCTTTCCTCCAGTCCTCAGGCACCTCTCCCGTTTCCCAAGACTTGGTAAAGATGATGGAGAGCGGTCTAGCAATGACCTCAGCCAGATCCCTCAGCACCCCGCGGGTGATCACCTGGACCCATGGATTTATGGATATCCAGATTGCTGGAATGGTCTTTAACCCATTCCTCATCGACTAAAGAATACTCCTCGTTGACCCATCCTTCATCCGGGGTCTCAGCGGTACAGGGCTCTTCAGGATTGCCTCCAGCAGAATAGACAGAGACAAAGAAGTCATTCAGTAACTCTGCCATCTCTGGGACCCCTCTGTCACCAGGGCACCCGTCCCGTTCATCAGCGGGCCTACATTGCCTCTGGTGTTAGTTTTACCTGCCATGTATTTGAAAGCTCTTTCTGCTGTCCTTGACCCCTCGTGAGCTTCAATTCCAAGGAGGCCTTAGCCATCCTAGCAGCTTTCCTACAATCCCCAAGCAGCAGCCCTCACATTCTTCCCAAGTGGCCAGCCCTTCTTTCCATGACCTGTAAACTCTCCTCTTCCACTCAGCATACCGAGCAATTCCCTATTTAGCCACGCAGGTCTCCTGACCCTCTTCCTTTACTTCCTACGTGTCGGGATGCTCCGATCTTGAGCTCGGAAAAAGCAGTCCTTGAACGTCAACCAACTATCTTGGGCCCCCTTTCCCTTCAAGCAGCCTAGCCCACTGGATTTCCCCTAGCAATCGCTTGAAGAGGCCAAAGTTTGCCCTGCTGAAGTCCAGGGTTGCGATTCTACTTGCTATTCTACTGACCCTACCACACAAGATCCTGAATTCCACCATCTCGTGGTCGCTGCAACCAAGGCAGCCCTCAACCTTCACTCCTTCAACCAGACCCTCCTTGTTAGTGAGGATGAGATCCAGCAGCGCACCTCTCCTGGTTGGCTCATCCACCATTTGCATGAGGAAGTTATCATCCATACACTGGAGGAACCTCCTGGACTGCGTCGCTGGGTTGCCGAGCAGTCCTTCCAGCAAACATCAGGGAAGTTAAAATCCCCCACTGACGACCACGGCCTGTGACCGTGAGGCCGCTGTCAGCTGCCTGCAAGAAGGCCTCATCAACTTCCTCACCCTGATCCGGTGGCCTGTAAGATACCCCCACAACAGCATGCCCCTGCCAAGCCTGCCCCTTAATTCTCACCCACAGACTCTCGACTCGCTCATCATCTGTCCCCGGACAGAACTCAACGCATTGTAGCTGCTCTCGCACGTAAAGAGCAACCCCACCACCCCGCCTGGCTGGCCTGGTCTTTCCTAAAGGACATAGCCCTCCATGACTACATTCCAGTCATGTGCGTCCCACCACGTCTCTGGTATCCCACCAGATCATAATCTCCCGACTTAACACAGGTTTCCAGCTCCTCCTGCTTATTTCCCATGCTGCGCGCATTGGCGTACAGACATTTCAGGAGCGGCTCCAGTATCATTGATCCTAGGATTACAGGAGGCCTCCCAGTCTTTATCAATTCCAAAGCGCTGTCCCACTGAGACAAGCCCAGCTACAACCCCATCCCCCCTTCAAAATCCAAGTCTCAAAGCTCTCCAAATGAGCCCCGCTAATTCGTGCCCCAGCATCCTTTTACCTCTATGCGATAACCTTTCCCACATGCCAACGTCCAGGCCGGTGCCCGAGAAAACCAGGCGTTATCAAAGAATCCAAAGCCCTGCCTGGAGCACCAGCCTCGAAGCCAATCGTTTATGGACTGCATTTTCCCATTCAGTCCCACATCATCAACAGAAGATGGAAGGAGCTTTAAAGGATGCTTTATTCAGCTGAAGACGCACGGGGGATTGGTCCTCCAAAAGGCATGCGTGCCTCAGTGCCGTTTTCCTTTTACATTTATCCTGTAAAGTCATACATATGTATTAGGTCGCACAATACGCCTATACATATTCATATTCTATCCCCGCTTCGTATTATAATGAGCTAAAAGGCGCTCCACGCATGCGCAGTGCCTCCTGGTGGTCTTGGGCAGGGGTCTTCAGATGAAGTAAGTAGTCTTCCTCTTGTGGGTAGGGGTCTTCAAGATGAAGTAAACGAGTCTGCCTCAGGCTTGAACTTTTTACCTCTGGTCCTCACGCATGCGCTTTAGGAGCTGGATGGGTCTGGTCCAACTGGTTTAATGAGCTATTCCCTTCGTTAGGAAGTTTTATCTTAGTACTGCCTGATAAGGCATCTGCTGAGCTTGTCAAGCCAGCTATGACTTAAGCAGCACCCCTTGTACAACCCCCCCTATTCTCCTCATTAGGAGGTTCTGTCCTGGTACTGCCTGATAAGACATCTGCTGAGCTTGTCAAGCCAGCTATGACTTAAGCAGTACCCCTTGTACAACCCCCCCCGTACATTCTGTCTAACCCCCCTGTACAACCCCCCTGTACACAATAGGCCACATTAGTTTCAGATAGAGGAAGAGAAAAACCAGTGATTGCTAAACATCATTTGGGGGTAACTGAAAAGTAACAGCTTTAATATGTGTGTTTGTAAAGTAGCTATTGTTAGAGGCTTTGATTTTGTGTATGAAACCACCTGTATTTACTAGCCAGTTGCTGATAAGAAACTACACCCTGTATTGCATAGATTTGTCACTTGTAAAAGAGATGTTAGAGTATGCAAATTTGTAGTAGGTGCTAGAAAATGCTAAAGCAAAATATAGAAATATTCTAATACAATGATAGTGTTATAAAGCAGATAATGGAACAAATTAAGAGGGTGAGAGAATTCCACTGGTAAGAAATTTCTTTGGCTAGTCCCTTGCTGGCATCAGCATCTTCAACATGCTGCTGCACCATGTAATAGTTACTCTGCTAGTAAATCTGTGTGTGTGCCTTGCCATAATAACAACTTGTTATTGGATGAAGCAGGCGAAACTGCATTGATAACAAGGTGCAAGGACTGAGGCTCACCAAATGCCTGCTGCCACAATCAAGGGCAAGACTGGGTTGGCCTCTGTGTTTGCCACCAAGAAGAACTTTTAGCTCCGCTGCTGGCTGCAACCCAGCAGGTGTGGAGCAGTGGGGACACATGCCATGCCAGACCTTTATGTGAAGGATGGCCTCCCCTGTAATCAGAGAGCCATGCAGGAGAAAAAGGGGACAGGCCCAGCAGCCTGTAGTTGGCATATGTTGAAAATATGATCGAGCCCAAATACCCTGCTCAAGTAGGGTCATCCAAAACGTATATAAAACAAAAAGGGGGAGATGTGGAGACAGTGTTCTCATGGGAGGATGGGTAATTGGTGCAAAAACTGAATAATCCTGAAAGATACAGCAAGGCCATGAGAGGCCTGAGGAAGCTTAAGCAAGCAAGATAAGAAGAAGCTGTAATTCACTGAGTTAATGAGAACTGTGGACTGTTGGCAAGCTTTCGAGGTCAAGTTCTCACACCTGTGCTTAACCAATTGTGTGTTAGTCGCTAAGGGTCTTCAAGACATGTATCCAATCATCATATGCCAAATCACTGTAAGTGCCTGTAAGAAATGGTATATAAGGAGTTAAAGCTTTGTAATAAATTGGCATTCGCTGATCACATTGATCGTTCCTGCGTTGTCCGTGACTCCCGCGTAGACAGGACCCCCTCAGACACTGGAAGGCTGCTATGAGGTGTCCACACAACCTTCTCTTCTCCAGGCTGAACAACTCCAACTTTCTCAGTCTATCTTCATACGGGAGGTGCTCCAATTCCGTGATCTTCCTCGTAGCCCTCCTTTGCACTTGTTCCAACAGTTCCATGTCCTTTTCATGTTGAGGACACCAGAACTGCACACAAGACTCCAAGTGAGGTCTCAGGAGACCAGAGAAGGGCAGGATCACCTCCTTTTGATGCAGCCCAGGATATGGTTGGCTTTCTGGGCTGTGAGCGCACACTGCTGGCTCATGCTCATTTTCTCATCGACCAGCACCCCCAAGTCCTTCTCCACAGGGCTGCTCTGAATCTCTTCTCTGCTCAACCTGTGGCTGTGCCTGGGAATGCTCCGATCCAGGTGTAGGACATTGCACTTGGCATGGTTAAACTTCAGAAGGTTGGAATAAGCCCCCCTCACAAGTGTGTCAAGGTCCCTCTGGATGGCATTCCTTCCCTCCAGCGTATCAACCGAACCACACAGCTTGGTGTCATCGGCAAACTTGCTGAGGGTGCACTCAATCCCACTGTCCATGTCACCGACAAAGATGTTAAACAAGACTGGTCCCAACACCGATCCCTGAGGGACACCACTTGTTACAGATGTCCAGCCGGACATTGAGCCATTGATCACAACTCTTTGCGTGTGACCATCCAGCCAGTTCTTTATCCATCATGTGGACCATCTATCAAATTGATGCCTCTCCAATTTAGAGACAAGGAAGTCATGTGGGATAGTGTCAAACACTTTGCACAAGTCCAGGTAGATGACATCAATTGCTCTACCCCTGTCCATCAGTTCCATAGCCCCATCATAGAAGGTCACCAGATTGGTCAGGCAGGATTTCCCCTTAGTGAATCCATGATGGCTGTCACCAAGCACCTTGTTGCTTTTCATGTGCCTTAGCATGCCTTCCAGGAGAATCTGCTCCAAGATGTTGCCAGGCACAGAGGTGAGACTGACTGGTCTGTAATTCCCTGGGTCATCTGTTTTCCCCTTCTTGAAAATGGGGGTTATAATTCCCCTTTTCCAGTTGTTGGGAACTTCACCTGACTGCCATGGTTTTTCAAATATGATGGACAGTGGCTTAGCAACTTCATTCACCAGCTCCTTCAGGACCCACAGATGGATTTCATCAGGTCCCATGGACTTGTGTACATGCAGGTACTTAAGACTGTCTCAAACCAGATCCTCTCCTACAGTGCGCCCAAGGTCTTCATTCTCACATTCCCTGCATCTGCCTTCCAAGACTTGGGTGGTGTGGTCAGAGCCTTTGCCAGTGAAGACCGAGGCAAAGAAGTCATTGAGAACCTCAGCCTTCTCCAAATCCAGGGTAGGCAGTTCTCCTGATAGCTTCCAGAGAGGGCCCACATTGTCCCTAGTCTGTCTTGTGTTCGCTACGTACCTATAGAATCCCTTCCTGATCGATTCAAGTCCACCTGAGGGATCCTCCTGCCACTTCTCCCCACTGTTACCCTATTCAGCAAACTCCAGACTTGCACTGGGTTCTATCAGTTCCATGTGCTTTGAAGGCCAAGACAAATTGTGCAGTTTCCATCCAAATTCTCAGATCTTCAAGTTCTCCAGCATTTTTTTTCCCCTCAATCTGGGACACGGTTTAAACCTTGGGTTTAAATTCCAAGGAAAACTTGCGATTGTGTTTATGTATGAAAAGTGTCATGACAAGGGATGCAAAAGTCATTTCACCTTTCCCAGATTTCCAAGTCACAGTGTTGTCAATCCAAACCCCGGTCAATCCCATCTATTCTTCAGTCACACAGTAAGGTCTTAATCTTAAGAGTACAGTGGAGTTATTTGCTCTTCAAGCTGACCTGACCTGCATTCACCATAAGCAATATCCTCTTTGAACACTCGTGTTCCAGAAATTTGATACTTACAAATCAAGAATGTATTGTAAATGAAATTTAACGTTACAAAAATTTGAGATCTATAATAGTGAAGATCAATTTCATTTTCTTGTAGCAGTTGCTTCTGAACGCCTTTGAACTGCTCTGTAACTTCAAACCAGACACTCACTACTCTGCCTTCTTCCTCTCCCTTGACATTATCACCTCAGCCATAGATTCAACCTTATTTTAAAAACATCGATATATGTCATATGTGGATATGCCAAAAACCACAGAAGTAAAAGACTGAGCCTTAACATTCAGGAGAGCAGCACAACCTCTCTTGCCATCTCACTCCTTATATAGTAGGTGGGTTGGGGTGCTTCTGGTTTTTTGTTTGAGTCTTTTTTCTTTTTTCTTTTTTTTTGGTTTCTTTTGTTGTTTTTATCTTAAACATGAGCGTAATTCCAAAATCACATTCAACTGTACATTTTCTGAGGCTTCAGAAGATGTGCCCCCCACCCCGCATTTTAAAAATAAAAAGAATCAAGGTTAGATAGAAATTATTAAATACAAGGTTCTTTTGGAGTCCACTATCAAAGGGTGGTTATCCAGGAATAGTCCTCACCTAGGAGGGAGCCTCAAGTCCTCGACAGGACTTGCCCAGGAGCTGGCAGCTCATCTCACTCGAGGAGATGACTCACCGGGAGCGGAGCCAGGAGGCTCGGCGGCAGCTGTGAGTGGTTAAAAACCTGCCCTGGGAGCGTGGCAAACGGAGAGGGTCGAGGCAGTTTGCGCAGGATAAGCTGCTTGATCAAGAGGACTCGCCTGGAGCACAGGAGGAGGAAGGACTGCTTGCTTGTGCGGATAGACGTAGACGGACCGATTGATCAGATCATGGTCACAACACAATCAAAAGCTGCAGTGAGGAGTGATGTGAGTACCCAGACTGAGCCTTCCTGCACACACGCGGCCGTGCAGGTCTCTGGCTGCAGTAAATGCCTGAGCCTGGCACTTGTATTGGAGGGAGCCAGTGACACCACTTGTGTGCGGTGTGAGCAAATAAATGAACTGCTCAGGCAGGTGGTTGAACTGAGGGAGGAGGTAGAAAGGTTGAGAGCCATCAGAGAACGTGAAAGTGGAATAGATTGGTGGAGCCACACCCTAAGGCAAGGGCAGAGGGAAGTGGTTGAGGAAGTGGTGGATCCCCTTCCCTCCTACCATCAGATAGAAGGAGTGAACTTAAGGGACAAGGAGGTATGGAGGGAGGTCCCTCCTTGGAGAGGTAAGCAAAAACCCTCGCAATCCCTTCCTTCCTCCCAGTTACCCTTGAATAACAGGTATGAGGTCTTGGAACTACAGGGCCAGGTAAATGGAGATGGAGGGGTAGATCTATCTAGTGAGTCACCTAGGGCTTGTAACTCATCCTCATGCCTTAGAACTTCTTCAACAAAGAAGAAGAGTAATTGTGGTGGGTGACTCCCTTCTGAGGGGAACAGAAGGGCTCATTTGTCGACCAGAACCATCCCACAGGGAAGTCTGCTGCCTACCTGGGGCTCAGATTAGAGATGTTAAAAGGAAACTCTCTGATCTGGTGCAGCCCTCTGACTACTATCCGCTGCTGGTTTTTCAGGTTGGCAGTGATGAAATTATTACAAGGAGGGCAAGGGCAATGAAGAGAGACTTCAGGGCCCTGGGACGACTGGTTAGAGGGTCTGGTGCGCAAGTGGTGTTTGCCTCCATACCTGTTACAAGCAAGGGTGAAGAGATAAATAGAAAGAGTCTGCAGATTAATATGTGGCTACGTGACTGGTGTCAAAGGTGGGGTTTTGGATTTTTAATCGTGGGCTGCTATATGAGACACCTGGTTTGCTGGTGGCGGGTGGGATACACCAGTCCCAGAGGGGGAAAAGGTTTTTGGGGCAGGAGTTAGCAGGGCTCATTGACAAGGCTTTAAACTAGATATGAAGGGGGAAGGGGAGATAACTGGGCCTGTTGGGGACAAGCCCAAGAGAAACATGCTAGTGCTTGAAGGATGGTGTACTAGGGAGGAATCTCAATCTATTGCATCATTTGAGGTGAGGGAAAGGATAGTTGTTTAGACCCTGTCCCACAGGGGAAAAAGGGTATCAGGGCGAGAGTCAACAGAGCTTTAGGCTAGACTCAAAGTGCGAGGGGGTTGTAGCTGGGTTTGAACTAATGGGGCATTGTTCTAGTATTAATGAAGACCAAAAGGCCTCCCACCTCCCAAGGGTGCCACTAGCATGCTCTGCTCGCTCCCTGAAATGCTTGTACACCAATGCATGCAGCATGGAGAATAAACAGGAGGAGTTAGAAGTCTGTGTGCAGTCTAAAGGTTATGATCTGGTGGCAATTACAGAGACATGGTGGGACAACTCACATGACTGGAATGTGGTCATGGATGGCTATGTCCTTTTTAGGAAAGATAGGTCAGCAAAGCGAGGTGGTGGAGTTGCTCTTTATGTGAGAAAGCAACTAGAATGTAGTGAGTTCTGTCCAGGGGCAGATGAAGATCAAGTGGAAAGTCTGTGGGTACGAATTAAGGGACTGGCTGGTACGGGTGATACAGTTGTGGGGGTCTATTATAGACCTCCTGATCAGGACGAAGGAGTTGATGAGGTTTTCTACAGGCAACTGAAAGCAGCCTCACGACTACATGCCTTGGTCCTCATGGGGGATTTTAACTACCCCGATATTTGCTGGAAGACTTACACAGCCAATCATTCACATTCTAGGAGGTTCCTCCAGTGCATTGATGATAACTTCTTAATGCAAATGGTGGACAAACCAACTAGGAGAGGAGTACTGCTAGATTTAGTACTCACCAGCAAGGAGGGACTGGTTGAAGTGGTGATGGTCAATGGCAGTCTTGGCTGCAGTGACCATGAGATGGTGGAGTTTAGGATCCTGTGTGGGAGGAATAGAATACCTAGCAAGGCCACAATTCGGGATTTCCAAAGGGCCAACTTTGGCCTCTTCAATCAATTGCTAAGGGAAGTTTCATGGGAAAGGGTATTAGGTGGCAAAGGGGCTCAAGATAGTTGGTCAGCATTTAAGGACCACTTCTTCCAAGCTCAGGATCAGAGTGTCCCAATGGGTAGGAAATCAAGTAAGGGAGCTAGGAGACCAACATGGTTAAACAAGGAATTGCTGGGCAAACTTATGTGGAAAAAGAGAATCTATAGATTATGGAAGGAGGGGCTGGCCACATGGGAGGAATATAGGACAGTTGTTAGAGGATGTAGGGAGGCAATTAGGACAGCTAAGGCCTCCTTGGAACTTAATCTTGCAAGTCGTGTTAAGGACAATAGAAAGGGCTTTTTCAAATACATAGTGGATAAAACTAACACAAGAGGCAATATAGGCCCGCTGTTGAACGAGGTGCGTGCCCTGGAGACAGAGGATTTAAAGAAGGCAGAGGTGCTGAATGCCTTCTTTGCCTCTGTCTTTACTCCTGCAGACTCTCCCCGGAGACCCAAGATTCCTGTAGCCCCAGAAAGAGTCAGGACAAAGGAGGAGTTTGCTTTGGTAGATGAGGATTGGGTTACGGATCAGTTAAGCAGTCTGGACATCTATAAATCAACGGGTCCGGATGGAATACACCCACGGGTGCTGAGGGAGCTGGTGGAGGTCATTGCTCGGCCACTCTCCATCATCTTTGGTAAGTCGTGGGAAACAGGAGAGGTGCCTGAGGATTGGAGGATGGCAAATGTCACACCAGTCTATAAGAAGGGCAAGAAGGAGGACCCAGGTAATTATAGACCGGTCAGCCTTACCTCCATTCCTGGAAAGGTGATGGAACAACTTATTCTTGACACCATCTCTAGACATATCAAGGATGAGGGGGTCATTAAGAGCAGCCAACATGGTTTTACCAAGGGGAAGTCATGTTTGACCAACCTTATAGCCTTCTATGAGGAAGTGACTAGGTGGAGGGATGATGGTAGAGCAGTAGATGTGGTTTTTCTTGATTTCAGTAAGGCATTTGATACTGTCTCCCACAGCATTCTCATAGATAAGCTAAGGAAGTGTGGGCTTGACGATCAGGTAGTGAGGTGGATCAAGAACTGGTTGGAAGGAAGAAGGCAGAGAGTTGTGGTCAATGGTGCAGAATCTAGCTGGAGGTCTGTGACTAGTGGAGTCCCTCAGGGGTCGGTGCTGGGACCAGTGCTGTTTAATATTTTCATCAACGACCTGGATGAGGGAACCGAGTGTACTCTCAGCAAGTTTGCTGATGACACTAAACTGGGAGGAATGGCTGACACACCAGAAGGCTGTGTTGCCATTCAGCGAGACCTGGACAGGCTGGAGAGTTGGGCGGGGAGAAATTTGATGAAATTCAACAAGGGCAAGTGTAGAGTCTTGCATCTGGGGAAGAACAACCCCATGTACCAGTACAGGTTGGGGACTGACCTGCTGGAAAGTAGTGAAGGGGAAAGGGACCTGGGGGTCCTGGTGGATAGGAGGATGACCATGAGCCAGCAATGTGCCTTTGTGGCCAAGAAGGCCAATGCCATCCTAGGGTGTATTAGAAAGGGTGTGGTTAGTAGGTCAAGAGAGGTTCTCCTCCCCCTCTATTCTGCCTTGGTTAGGCCGCATCTGGAATGTTGTGTCCAGTTCTGGGCCCCTCAGTTCAAGAAGGACAGGGAATTGCTTGAAAGAGTCCAGCGCAGAGCCACAAAGATGATTAAGGGAGCAGAACATCTCCCTTATGAGGAGAGGCCGAAGGAGCTGGGTCTCTTTAGCTTGGAGAAGAGGAGACTGAGGGGTGACCTCATCAATGTTTACAAATATGTAAAGGGTGAGTGTCAGGATGATGGAGCTAGGGTTTTTTTTCAGTGATGTCCAGTGATAGGACAAGGGGCAATGGTTGTAAACTGGAGCATACAAGGTTCCATGTGAACATCGGGACAAACTTTTTTACTGTGAGAGTGACAGAGCACTGGAACAGGTTGCCCAGGGGGGTTGTGGAGTCTCCTATGTTGGAGATATTCAAGGCCCGCATGGACAAGTTCCTGTGTGATGTACTCCAGGTTACCCTGCTCTTGCAGGGGGGTTGGACTAGATGATCTTTTGAGGTCCCTTCCAACCCTTGGGATTCTGTGATTCTGTGATCTTCCTCGATCTTGATTTTTTTTTGTTTTTGTCTTTTTCTTTTTGTCCTCTGTTTTGGGTTTCAACACACAGACACATGCAGAAACACCAGCAATTGCTTTGGGTAAGTCAGTTCCTTTGTACCACCTATTTTTCTCCCTATCATAAACCTGGACTGTTTTGGAGAAGACTGTTTCTTCCCAGCTGTAGCCTCCGAGGATGTAAATCTTTCCTTCCCGAACTGCCACCCCTGACTCACTGTTTGCTTGCAGCAGAGGAGCAACTTTGGTCCACTGGTTACATTGAGGGCTGTAGGACTCCTCGTTCAGAATGTCAAAGCGAGCCATGGTTTCTATGTTGTCATCGCTGCCACCAATGGAGTAGATATTGTCCTGTAAGATGCACATGCTCTGCCACCCTCGGGCAACGATCATTGGCCTCTTCTCTTCCCAAGCATCTGTGCAGTAGTCATAACACAGCAGATTTTTTCTATAGGGATCAATTTGGTAATCATGGGCTCCTGAAATGTACGCAAATTCCTTGTAGACTGTTCCAGCATGGCCGTAGGTAAATCTAGGACAGGCAACCAAAAATGATCCAGCTTAATGCTCACGGATTTCACCAAGACACACAGTGTTCAACAAGGATTGCTATTAAAGTATAGTGTAAACAGTAACTAAAGACAAACAGTAACTAAAGACAAACTCAGACAGAGACCCCGGCCCTAACCGTGGCTGTTCAGGTCTCTGGATGCAGGGAGTGCCAGAGCCTGCTGCTGCCGGGGGAAGGAGGACAGCATTCCACCTGTGTGAGGTGTGAGCAGGTGGAAGATTTGCTTAGCTTGGTGGCTGAACTTAAGGAGGAGGTTGAGATGCTGAGGAGCATCAGGGAGTGTGAAAGGGAGATCGACTGCTGGAGTAACTCCCTGGCTGGCCAGTTGGTACGGCTCCAGGGAGATACCCCCCAAAAGAGGATGGACCCCCTGCCCTCTCAGACAGAGGGGGATGGCCTGAGACAGCCCCTGTCATGTAGCTGTCGCCCGGAGGTAGGGGACCAAAAAGATGAGGAGGGTTGGAAGCGAGTTCCGGTTCGGCGTCGTGGGCAGCCCTCCTCCCTTCCTGCCCCGCTTCCCCAGGTGTCCCTCTGTAATAGGTTTGAGGCCCTGGATCTGGAAGGAGAGGTAGGTGAGGATGTGGTGCAAGGCCCGCCTACAAGGCCACATAGGAAAAAGCGGTCGACTTCACACCTCAAGACTGCCTCTGGTAAGAAAGAAAGAAGGGTCATTGTAGTAGGTGATTCCATTCTGAAAGGAACAGAGGGCCCGATATGCAGAGTTGACCCTCATCATAGGGAAGTGTGTAGTCTGCCTGGAGCCCGGATCAGGGATATCACCAGGGTGCTCCCCAACCTGGTGCGCCCGACAGACTACTACCTGCTGCTGGTCTTCCAGACGGGTGAGGGGGAAGTTGCTTCCCGCAGCCTGAGGGGGATGAAGAAAGACTACAGGGCCTTGGGGCGGATGGTGAAAGACTCTGGGGCTCAGGTGATCTTCTCCTCACTCCTTCCATCTTCTGTTGATGATGTGGGACTGAATGGGAAAATGCAGTCCATAAACGATTGGCTTCAAGGCTGGTGCTCCAGGCAGGGCTTTGGATTCTTTGATAACGGCTGGTTTTATAGGGCACCGGCCTGGACATTGGCATGTGGGAAAGGTTTATCACACAGAGGTAAAAGGATGCTGGGGCACGAATTAGCAGGGCTCATTTGGAGAGCTTTAGACTAGATTTGAAGGGGGATGGGGTTGTAGCTGGGCTTGCCTCAGTGGGACAGCGCTCCAGAATTGATGAAGACTGGGAGGCCTCCTGTAATCCTAGGGTGAAATCGGTGTGCTCGGCTCGCTCCCTGAAATGTCTGTACGCCAATGCGTGCAGCATGGGAAATAAGCAGGAGGAGCTAGAAACCTGTGTTAAGTCAGGAGATTATGACCTGGTGGCAATTACAGAGACGTGGTGGGACAGCTCACATGACTGGAATATAGTCATGGAGGGCTATGTCCTTTTCAGGAAAGACAGGCCAGCCAAGCAGGGCGGTGGGGTTCCTCTTTATGTGCGAGAGCAGCTACAATGCGTTGAGTTCTGTCCGGGGACAGATGATGAGCGAGTTGAGAGTCTGTGGCTGAGAATTAAGGGGCAGGCTGGCAGGGGCGATACTGTTGTGGGGGTCTGTTACAGGCCACCGGATCAGGGTGAGGAAGTTGACGAGGCCTTCTATAGGCAGCTGAGAGCGGCCTCACAGTCACAGGCCGTGGTCATCGTGGGGGATTTTAACTTCCCTGATGTTTGCTGGAAGGATTACTCGGCAACCCAGCCGCAGTCCAGGAGGTTCCTCCAGTGTATGGATGATAACTTCCTCATGCAAATGGTGGATGAGCCAACCAGGAGAGGTGCGCTGCTGGTTCTCATCCTCACTAACAAGGAGGGTCTGGTTGAAGGAGTGAAGGTTGAGGGCTGCCTTGGTTGCAGCGACCACGAGATGGTAGAATTCAGGATCTTGTGTGGTAGGGTCAGTAGAATAGCAAGTAGAATCGCAACCCTGGACTTTAGCAGGGCAAACTTTGGCCTCTTCAAGCGATTGCTAGGGGAAATCCCGTGGGCTAGGCTGCTTGAAGGGAAAGGGGCCCAAGATAGTTGGTTGACGTTCAAGGACTGCTTTTTCCGAGCTCAAGATCAGAGCATCCCGACACGTAGGAAGTCAAGGAAGAGGGTCAGGAGACTTGCGTGGCTAAATAGGGAATTGCTCGGTATGCTCAAGTGGAAGAGGAGAGTTTACAGGTCATGGAAGGAAGGGCTGGCCACTTGGGAAGAATATAAGGCTGCTGCTAGAGGATGTAGGAAAGCTGCTAGGATGACTAAGGCCTCCTTGGAATTAAAGCTGGCGAGAGGGGTCAAGGACAGCAGAAAGAGCTTTTTCAAATACATGGCAGGTAAAACTAACACCAGAGGCAATGTAGGCCTGCTGATGAACGGGACAGGTGCCCTGGTGACAGAAGATACAGAGATGGCAGAGTTACTGAATGACTTCTTTGTCTCTGTCTACTCTGCCGGAGGCAGTCCTGAAGAGCCCTGTACCGCTGAGACCTCGGATGAAGATAGGTCAATGGAGCGGTCTGCCTTAGTCGATGAGGAATGGGTTAAAGACCAGTTGAGCAATCTGGACATCCATAAATCCATGGGTCCAGATGGGATGCACCCGCGGGTGCTGAGGGAACTGGCTGAGATCATTGCTGGACCGCTCTCCATCATCTTTACCAAGTCTTGGGAAACGGGAGAGGTGCCTGAGGACTGGAGGAAAGCAAATGTCACTCCTGTCTTCAAAAAGGGCAAGAAGGAGGACCCAGGTAACTATAGACCGGTTAGCCTCACCTCCATTCCTGGGAAAGTGATGGAACACCTTATCCTCGGTGCCATCTTAAGGCATATCAAGGATAAGAGGGTTATGAGGGGCAGTCAACATGGCTTCACCAAGGGGAAGTCATGCTTGACCAATCTCGTAGCCTTTTATGAGGAAATAACACGGTGGATGGATGATGGCGGAGCGGTGGATGTGGTCTACCTTGACTTCAGCAAAGCGTTTGACACGGTCTCCCACAGCATCCTTGCGGCTAAATTGAGGAAGTGTGGTCTGGATGATCGGGTAGTGAGGTGGACTGTGAACTGGCTGAAGGAGAGAAGCCAGAGAGTTGTAGTCTATGGGCCGGAGTCTAGTTGGAGGCCTGTATCTAGTGGAGTGCCTCAAGGGTCGGTACTGGGACCAGTATTATTTAATATATTCATCAACGATTTAGATGAGGGAATTGAGTGTACTATCAGCAAGTTTGCTGATGACACTAAGCTGGGAGGGGTGACCGACACGCCAGAAGGCTGTGCTGCCATCCAGAGGGACCTGGACAGGCTGGAGAGCTGGGCGGGGAATAACTTGATGAAATATAACAAGGGAAAGTGTAAAGTCCTGCATCTGGGCAGGAACAACCCCAGGTTCCAGTATAGGCTGGGGAACGACCTGTTAGAGAGCAGTGTAGGGGAGAGGGACCTGGGAGTCCTGGTGGACGACAGGATGACCAGAGCCGACACTGTGCCCTTGTGGCCAAGAAGGCCAATGGCATCCTGGGGTGTATTAGAAGGGGGGTGGTTAGTAGGTCGAGAGAGGTCCTCCTTCCCCTCTACTCTGCCCTGGTGAGACCTCATCTGGAATATTGTGTCCAGTTCTGGGCCCCTCAGTTTAAAAAGGACAGGGACCTGCTGGAGAGAGTCCAGCGCAGGGCAACTAAGATGATTAAGGGAGTGGAGCATCTCCCTTATGAGGAAAGACTGAGGGAGCTGGGTCTCTATAGTTTGGAGAAGAGGAGATTAAGGGGTGACCTTATTAGTGTATATAAATATATTAAAGGGGGAGTGTCACGAGGATGGAGCCAGGCTCTTCTCAGTGGCAAACAATGAAAGGACAAGGGGTAATGGGTACAAATTGGAACACAAGAGGTTCCACTTAAACCTGAGAAGAAACTTCTTCTCAGTGAGGGTGACGGAACACTGGAACAGGCTGCCCAGGTAGGTTGTGGAATCTCCTTCTTTGGAGACATTCAAAACCCACCTGGACACGTTCCTGTGTAACCTTATCTAGGTGTTCCTGCTCCGGCAGGGGGATTGGACTAGATGATCTTTTGAGGTCCCTTCCAATCTCTAACATACTGTGATACTGTGATACTGTGAATCCCTAACCCTGTTAGTTACCCAGTAACTATTCTCATCCATAGTGCTCCACCCTGCACTGCAGAATGCTAAAGGTATCACAGTCACTTTTTAAGGCATACTCTACAGTGTGTCAAACAATACAAGTAAACCATCCTGCTCTAGTCGGCATGATCTTCACTCCCATTTTCCTGATCCAGTGCATGGATTGGATCAGTCTGAGAGGGCCAGGGAGGAAAAATACCGTCCACATGCAGCAAGGGTTTCTATGACAGAAAGAGGAAATAATCATGATACCTCTCAGACTTGAGAGTGGCTATTAACCAAGAAAACTACTGCTGCCTTTCCGTTTGACAGCTTCAGAAACATGAATCACATTTCTTACCCACTACTGTCCACAGCCCAGTGTATCTGCAGTTATGATACATGTAACTGTCCTTTTTATGAGTTATTCACCTGCTTTACCACTTCTGCTGTTGTCCTGGTTCAGCTACGGCAGTCATTTTTCTCAGCCTTAGTAGCTAGTGCAGTGCTCTGTTTTTGACTTTCAGCCTGGGAACAATGCTGATAACACCAATGTTTTCAATTGCTGCTAAGTAATGTTTAGTCCTACCAAGGACTTTCTTGGTCTCATGCTCTGTAGGGAGGAGGGGAAGCTGTGAGGAAGCAGAGACAGGACACCTGAACCAAACTAGGCAAAGGGGTATTCCACACCACAGCAGGTCAAGCCCAGTTATATAAACTGGGGGGAGTTACCCAAAAGGCCCAGATCGCTGCTCGGGTCGGGCTGGGTATCGGTCGGCAGGTGGTGGGCAATTGCATTTGCTTCCCTTGTTGTTGCCCTTATCATTATTATTATTGGTGATAGCAGTAGTAATTTTGTGTTATACCTTAGTTACTGGACTGTTCTTTTCTCAGCCCATGGGAGTTACATTCTTTTGATTCTCCTTCCCATCCCTCCAGGGAGAAGGGGGGGAGTGAGTGAGCAGCTGAGTGGTTCTGAGTTAGTGGCTGGGTTTTAAACCACAACACCTATACAGTTAATAACCTCTTTAGTCACTCCAAGACAAAGCAACAGACCTCAGTCAATCATACCTCAGAGTCCTCATTTGAAATAAGACATAATGAGATGGCAGAACCAACACCATATGTGACATTTCCGTAGGGCAGAGAGAAAAACCCTTTGATCAGCTATAATAAAGCCACTACAAACCTAATTTTTGAGGTTCTTCTTGGCTTCACACTAGGATATTCCCCAACAAAACCCCTTTGAGCTCTTAGAAGTGGAATGCTAAGGTGAGGGCCAGCCTTGTCTTCTTTGAACATACCCTTCCTGCACATTTTTTTTTCCTTTTTTTGGGTGGGGGGGGGGGTGTCAAAAGATGTAGCTGCAGCACCAGCCACAGCAAACTGGCTTATGCACTGGTACAAAGAGCCCAAACAATATAATATCCATAGAACTGCAGAGCAATATACTCCTCATGCTGCACTCACCTGTCTCTACTATCATCCTTTGCAGTCAAGGACTCAACAACTCAACCTCTATGGCAAGCAAACCTACATTAGCATTACTTTAGCCTTTTGAACCATGTCTGAACACAGAACAATGTGGATAGAACCCTGAGCTGGTTTTATTTCGCATGGTAATAGTTTCTTGCAAATGGTATCATAAGCTCTTCCACCCACTTAAGTGCCAAGCACTTTTGCAACAAAGGAAAAGGTGAAATAGAAAAGAACCCCCACATTTACACAGAAAGCACAACAGTTCTGAGAAAAGCTAAAAGATGTTTATTATTCTGGATGCCTACCAAAGATTCTGATCCCTGACCAATGTCTGAATAAGATCTTTTAGCAGGATCCTGCTACAAGAAACAGAAAAATCTTTGAAACACTTGGTCTAAGAATGCTGGGTGACCAGGACAGACCTTTTAACTACAGGGGCTGGAGCCCCATCCCTGGAGACCTTGCAGAGATGACTTCAGAACAGTACTGCTTCTCAGCCACACAGGAAAAAGAAGAAAAAAAAAAAAAAAGAAGAGAGGACTAAGGCATACTTATGAGGCTTTATCCCAAAAAATTCCACAGCTCGCAATCTGTCTAATCATGGAAGCACATAACCCGTTCTCGGTTCTTCCTTTTGACATGACAGACCCTGAGCAATGCTCTCCAACTTTCACACCTGCTCTGGCAAGTGAAGTGTACATAGATGCTGCTCTACCTTGTTTGTGGTCTCTTACGAACAAGAACCATTAGTATATGTCTCCAGTGGCACCCAGTCTGGTTGCTGGAGTCTTTGTTTCTCTATATCCACAGGGATGGGTCTTAAGAAGTAGACTACCTATCTGGGAAGTGGTATGAACAACTTGAATTCATCTCCTTTCTCAAACTGCACCAGATTTTAAACCCACATCTAACCAGCAAACCACCTGGAGGATGTGCAGCATGCTCCACTGTGGAGGTAGTGCCAGATAACAGATAGCTTTTAGGAGTCAGGAGAACAGTAAAATGACACTGGATCCAGCACAAAGCCCAGGGTTATTGTGCTGCTGACAACAATCACATTACATTCAGCATTTTAAAAAATGACAGCAAGTTAAGAAAAACTTGAATGACCTTTGTTGAAGTAGGTTCAATGTTTTCCTACACTAACTGGAAAGTGGAGTTCTGTACAGGTAAGCAAGCAACAGACACTCTCCCAAGCACATGCATGCAGCCTAGCTTAGACAGCTACAGAAAAAGCTAATGTTTTTCTTTTTGCCACAATCAGTGGCTATGCCTAGTGAACAGCAATAGATACAAGAATCATTTGAAAGAGGCAATCATATCTCAAAAAGGCAAAAAAAAGAACCAAATTGACCATCAATTTGTTATTTTTCAATGTTACTCATTGAAATATGCTGGAGATGTTTCATTTTGCCTGACTTCTGAAAAGCTCATCCAAAATTGCACATACCCTGCTTTGTTACTGCAAAAATCGGTCAGAGTAACTCTCTAAGACTCAGTTTGAAGTTTCAGAAAGCAGGCATTCTTTATTGCAGTGCTGGGCACACACGCGAATCATTTCGCAAAGGTGAGTGCAACAGATATTTGCCAACAGTGGTTACATATTTAGCATACTCATGCATATTCATGAGGGCTCCAGGAATTATTTACATATTAATTACATTTCCAGGAACTACTTATAATATTTGCATCCTAATTACGCATGTGCTTTCTTGCTGAGTGGAGGTCTCTGGTGGTCACCAATAGTCTTCTTCACTGTGTTTACTGAATGACCTCAGTGCTTGCTCACACTTGCAAGGTCCTAGTGCTGAGTTAGCAGCTGGCATGTCCTTGCTTCTGTTCTGTTCCAGTCTTGCTCCACGCTGGGTGCCGCTCTGTTATCTTGAAGGCTGACATCCTTGGTTATTATTTGCTGTCTTCCTAGCTGTTATCAGTTCTGTGATGTTCCCCCATGAGCTGTACATTCTTTTCTCTCTATGTTTTAGTAAGTTAGAAGTTTGATCTATTCTACTGAATTAAAGGTGCACACACTGTCGTCAGTTTAAGGTCTAGGGTTACAGCTTCATATTAATCATAGAACAGTTAGGGTTGGAAAGGACCTTAAGATCATCTAGTTCCAAACCCCCCTGACATGGGCAGGGATACCTCACACTAAACCATGTCACCCAAGACTCTGTCCAGCCTGGCCTTGAACACTGCCAGGGATGGAGCATTCACAACTATCTTGGCCAACCCATTCCAGTGCCTCACCACCCTCACAGTAAAGAACTTCTTCCTTATATATAACCTAAACTTCCCCTGTTTTAGTTTGAACCCGTTACCCCCTGTCACTACAGTCCCTAATGAAGGATCCCTTTCCAGAATCTCTGTAAGCCCCCTTCAGATACTGGAAGGCTGCTAGTCAGTAAAAAAGTGTAGGAAGGGATGGGCACAGAAGCTAAATATCCCTTCCTACTGCTATATCTCTTCCCTTCTGGCCCACACCCCATCTTCTACATTTTGCTGGAGGAGATAAGAGCTACTACCAGTGCAGATACAGAAAATGTGATTAAAAGATTTAAAAAAAAATGTTATCATAATGAACTTCCTTCTTTGTTTTGAATTCCTGTTTTGTGACAAACACTGCCCTGAAAAACACAAAGTAACGCAGCTGCCTCTGGCAGAAGCTGAGCCTAATTTTGTGGTTGAAGGTTAGAGCAGGAACTGGAGTTGAAAACCTCAGCATGTGAAGTGTCACCAAGCCACTCCATCAGACTTGCTCTGTTCTACTTTCTGCATGTGTGTGTGGGGGGGATTTGGTTGGGTTTTGTGGTTTTTTTTCCCCTTCTTTGTTTTTTTTTTTTTGTTACTAGTTCTCAGCTTCTGGCATTAATGCCCTCTTCCTTTTCTGGATGTGCTATGTGCTATGCTTGTGGCCCCTGCACGGCTTGGGCCTGGGGAAACAGCCCAGCTCCCTCTCAGCTTCCCTGACATCTTTTAGCTTACTGACAGTCTCCCGCAGATCAGTCACCTGCTGCAGGAGGACCTCTACCAGGGCACACTGAGTGCGGCCCTGCCCATTGTGCACCCTTGCCTTAAGAGACAAGTGGAGGTACCAACTATACTCCAAGGTCTGTGCTGCAGCCTCCTCTCATCAGTTCTGTCTGGGTGTAGAAGCTGGCCACTGCCAGGGCAGCCAGAGCAGAGCTACCAGACCAAGCTGTGGGCCTGAGACAAGTGCTCACCATCACACTCGCTGACTACTCACTCTGACTGCATGAAATGCCATGACACGCCCTGCCTGCCCACCCTGTTCACCATGCTCCTGGTTGCTCATGCTTGCTGGGGCATGTTTTAACCACTCAGGGCTGGTGCTGCCCGCTGTGAATCAGCTGCTCACATCAGCAGAGCTGCCTGCTCCTGGGCAAGTCCTGTTGAAGACTCCCTCGGTAGTTCTTGCCACTCAGAATTGAGGCTCCTGGACACTGTGTTTCCCCTCGCTCCGGCGGTGAAGGCATTTTCTCTGGAGTTACTCACCTTGCCAAATTACCATTAGTGGCTGATGATGAATGGTTGTCATCTGCCACCATCCTTCTTGGTGCCGTCCCCTGATTTATACTGAGGAGGACTGGGGGAAGATTCAAAACCCTCCCCAGCAGAACCCCCAGCTACAGTTAGGTTGGGGAATGATAAGGTAAAATTTCTCGTAGAAACAGAAGCTACTTATTCTGTTATAAATACTTCTAAATGGCAACTAAGCAAACAAAGAGCTTCAGGCATTGGTGCCACAGGGTGGACAGGAACCCGGCCTTTCTTTCAACTTTTAAATTTTAAAATTGGCAAACAGATGTTGGCCCATCAATTTCTTTGCATGCCTGAGTGTCCCATGCTGCTATTGGATAGAGATATACTGAGTAATTTACATGCATAACTTCGGTTTAAAGAAGATTCAGATACATGTTCCTCATGAAAAGGCTGTGGAGGCACAAGATTTTATGTTACAGAAACCAGCTACTGAGTTGGATAGACCAGAAATGAAGAATATACCCCACAAGTATGGGCTGCTGGAGCACCAGGACGATCATGAAATGCAGAACCAATAACTACTCATCTGAAACCAAACATCAGACCGGTAAGACAGAAACAATATCCTATAAAACTGGAAGCAAGACTAGAGCCTCTAATAGAAAATTTTGTCAAATACTTTGGGACAAAAATGGACTGTATTTCTATTTCACATGGTAACAATCATTCTGGAACAGAAAAGCAGTCATTGGCTTTCCCCAAGCAGACTGTGCTGTTAGAACAGGAGGACATATAGAATTGAAAGTAACTAACCTTTTGAACTCAGTAGTGGTTTTGACAACTGATCCAGAAGCAGGAGAGCTGACTCACAACTGTTTACAGACTATTGAGCAGGTGTATTCCATTGCAACTTGTCATGGCTTAAGCCCAGCTGGCAACCGAGAACCATGCAACCACTCGCTCACCCCCCCCCCCCCTTCCTCCCCCCACTCCTGGAGGGATGGGGAGGAGAACAGAGGAATGTAACTCCCATGGGTTGAGATAAGAACAGTCCAGTAATTAAAGTATAATGCAAAACCACTACTGCTACCACCAGTAATAATAATGATAAGGGAAATAACAAGGGAAGAAAATACAACCACTCACCACCTGCCAACTGATACCCAGCCTGACATGAGCAGTGATCTTGCCCTTCTGGGCAACTGTCCCCAGTTTATATATTGGGCATGATGTGCTGTCGTATGGAATACCTCTGGCTAGTTTGGGTCAGGTGTCCTGTCTCTGCTTCCTCCTGGCTTCCCCTCCTCCCTGCCAGAGCATGAGACTCAGAAAGTCCTTGGTCAGAGTAAACATTACTTAACAGCAACTAAAAACATTGGTGTTATCAGCATTGTTCCCAGGCTGAAAGTCAAAAACACAGAACTGCACCAGCTTCTAAGACTGAGAAAAATGACTGCTACTGCTGAACCCAGGACAATCAGGAAAGGACTGCCCGGGTCCCTTCTGGCAGCCACCCACATCAGCCTGAGCTGCTCATCTCCGAGCTCAAGCAGCATTTGCCTGTTCCTGCATTCAGAAAGGTTTCTTCCTTTGTCCACCTCTGTGCTGATTTTTGCCTTTTGCAAGCTGCATGAAGTACTTTTTGCTTTATTCCTTCTGTGCAGGAAGGTGGTTGTTGCAAACAATATGCTGCTCAAAGCAAGAGTTCTCCAAAAGGAGAAAGGGGGCTGAAAAGACAGAAAAGCTCTAGGTAGTAAGTGTCCATTAAGATCTAACTAAAGACATATTAACATGCAAGAGAGCAGCTACATGGAAAACTGGGAAACTACCTAGTTCCCTAGGAACACCAGAGCTGGCACAAGGGACAGTTAGCATGGGATGAGGACAGAGCAGGCAGGAAGAGAGGATGCAAAACTATTTCTGGGGGATGCAGAAATAACTTAAAACAGTCACTGTACAGCCCAACCCTGCAGCTTAGTGAGTGACCATATAAGTCAATTTAAGTGGGGTCTATCCCATAAGGGGGACTTTTTCCTTGTCCAAGTGGATCAGCTAGGCAATTTATTTAAAAAAAAAAAAAATAATTCATCAACATGCCCCATGTCCAAGTTCACTTTTAAATACTGCAGCTGAAAAATTCCCAAAGCCAGAACTCAGGTAGCAGGAGGAACATGAAGACAAACTTCCCCTTTTTGGACAGCTTGCAGTCTGGTTGGCTTAAGCCAAACATGCAAACATCCCCAGGATCACTTATGAGCAAAAATATCCATACCTGTTCTAAGGTGGTTTTCTAACATCATACAAGACAGTCAGGTCACATCTACATTTCTTTCAAAAATGTTTAAAAGAAAAGCTGTGCTACAATTTCTATGAGATGTTACTGGGATCTCTCAGGTCACTCCAATTAACAGGAAGGCTTAAAAATGGAGATGCTCTTATACACAGCTTCCCAGGAAAGAATGCGGTGTTTAACCTCAGCTGCTCAGTCTTTCTGTTTGAGCAGAAATAAAAAGGATAAAAGCACCCTGGTTCTGAAGAGCACTCAAGCCCAGCTGTTAGTCTGGATCACACTCGCATTGCAGCACCCACCCAAAATAGAACTGAGCAACAGGCACCTGTGCCGGCACTGGCTGCCTCTGGCTCTGCATCTCTGTGGCTGAGGGAACAAGGGAAAAAGCATGAACTTAGAAATCAGACTGCAACTATCTTACTCATAATGCCATTAAGAAGGCAAGTGCTGCTGCTGATGTCACGGGTTTCAGACATCATGGAAACACCATCCACGTAGCCAATACTCTTGTAATTTCCATGCATGTCAACTATTTCTAAACCTGAAGAGTTGTTTACAAATGAAATGCTATCCTACCATTCTTACAAAGTCACCAAACACTGCTTCACAATAGTAGCAATGTCCTGTGCTGCAGTTACAAGAGCTGCAGTACTAAAGCCTCTCAGAAGTAGCACAGCTAAGTTTTAACTCTGAGAGAAAGAGAGGTCATATTTGCCAGGGTTACCTATTTGTAATACAGGTCAATGCGGTTTGTCTGCAACAGCCAACCAGAGCAGCCAGAAACACCTTACAAGGAAAACCATCACACCAAGGTGTCATAGTTTTCCAAAAAACTGTTATGGTTTAAGCTCATCTGGCAACCCAGAAATATGCAGCCCACCCCACCCCCCCCTTCTCCCCCCTCTCCCGGAGGGATGGGGAGGAGAACTGAAAGAACGTAACTTCCATGGGTTGAGATAAGAACAGTCCCGTAACTAAGGTATAAAACAAAACCACTACTGCTACCACCAATAATGAACATGAGCTGGCAGTGTACACTTGCAGCCCAGAAAGCCAACCATATCCTGAGCTGCATCAAAAGGATCATGACCAGCAGCTCAAAGGTGATCCTGCCCCTCTACTCTGCTTTCGCCAGACCTCACTTGGAGTACTGGGGACAGTTCTGGTGTCCTCAACATAAAAAGGACATGGATCTGTTGGAACAAGTCCAGAGGAGGGACACGAGAATGATCAGGGGACTGGATCACCTCCCATATGAAGATAGGCTGAGAAAGTTGGGACTGTTCAGCCTGGAGAAGAGAAGGCTGTGTGGAGACCTCATAGCAGCCTTCCAGTATCTGAAGGGGGCTTACAAGTATTCTGGAGAGGGACTCTTCACTAGGGACTGTAGTGATAGGACAAGGGGTCATGGGTTAAAACTTAAACAGGGGAAGTTTAGATTGGATATAAGGAGGAAATTCTTTCCTCTTAGGGTGGTGAGGCACTGGAATAGGTTGCCCAGGGAGGTTGTGAATGCTCCATTCTTGGCAGTGTTCAAGACCAGGTTGGATGAGGCCTTGGGTGATATGGTTTAGTGTGAGGTGTTCCTGCCCGTGGCAGAGGGGTTGGAACGAGATGATATTAAGGTCTTTTCCAACCCTAACTAGTGAAATAACAATGGAATAGAATAAAAAACGCTCACCACCCACCGAACTATACCCAGACCGACCCGAGCAGAGATCTAGCCCTTCTGGGTAACTGCCCCCAGTTTATATACTGGGCATGATGTGCTGTCATATGGAATATCTCTTTGGCTAGTTTTGGTCAGGTGTCCTGTCCCTTCTTCCTCCTGGCTTCCCCTCCTCCCTGGCAAAGCATGAGACTCAGAAAAGTCCTTGGGTCAGAGTAAACATTACTTAACAGCAACTAAAAACATTGGTGTTATCAGCGTTGTTCCCAGGCTGAAAGTAAAAAACACAGATCTGCACCAGCTTCTAAGACTGAGAAAAATGACTGCTACTTCTGAACCCAGGACACAAGGTGACAAAGTAAAGCCAAATAAATTATAAAAGCCTTTGCTCGATATCTAAACAGTGCCTCTGAAAAGATTCAGCTCTAGATGACCTCAGAAAAAACATTTTAAGTAGAGCGAAATTACAAGAGCTCTCCCTCCCATCCTTCAGACATACCTCAGCACAAACATTACAGCTAATCAAGCTGACATGAGGCACGCTGTCACAGAAGAGCTGGTTGCTCAAATACCAAATGCTGATATGGTTTGTTACTTGCAGATACCGTGTGGTTACATATCCCCTTGCGTCTCTTCTAGAGACACCCATTCATCAGCTCCCTTTACTAGCATTCTTCAAACACAGGATAACTTTCCAAGCATCTCTATTACCTGGGCAAGCCTGCTATGTATGACCATGAATCCTTCTGAGGAGTGTAGGTCTCGACTGAAGAAAGTGCCCCATTTTCATTCCTGCCACCAACAGCTACCAGCATGTCGGTAACAGCTCCTAGGTAGAAATCTACATGGCGCTGTCTCATGGAGGCAACCTGTCAAAAAGAATAGCATGCTGACATCTTCAAACATCTGGTAAGCAAGCAGACTGAAGGTACATTCATGTCTGAGGATAGGATAGTTGCTTCTTCCCATGTATTTGGAAAGCAGAGCTACTGGTTTTGACCATTATGTTCATAAAATGCTTTTGTTTTTCTTCAGTAGCATGTTACATAGCATTAATTTCCAAAAAAGTGGACAACAGGAAGCATCCAAGAGACAGTTTATTCTAGAAATGTTGTCTTACATGGGCCTCCTTCCAAAACTCTGCATGAAATATATTGGAATCACTCAAAACCACAACTGAACAACAAAGGATGATTGGTTCATACAGGAATCTGTGCTGGCCCCAGGGTTTTACAGGACTGGTATTGAATAGCTTGTTCTAAGAGACATTTAGTACAGAGACGTTGACAAGAGTCAGAGACATTTTCTTTTTATATCATACCCAGTTTTGATTTAATTATATGTGTCCCTACTTGAGAAAGATGAACTAAGCAATCACTCTGTAAGTCCATTGTAGCATTATTCCCAAAGTACTCTAGAGTTGCAGATGGATGCTGACAATTTCACAGATGAGACACCCAAATCCCAAGTGAAGTTGAAAATCTGCCCCAAAGTCTTCTGCTGTAACATAAGCACTCCCACAAAGGATTCAAGTAGCTGCTTTTTCAACTTAAATAGATTGAATTTCCATTTGCAAGTATTGCTGTGTTGGCTATTCTAATGAGCCCTGTCCTTTCACCAAAAAGAAGAAAACACTCTAAACATTAAGGACTTTAAACAGAGAAATAATAAAGCTCATGTCTCACCTTTATCCACTGGTTACAGCGGGAATCATACCTATATAAGAGATTTGAAGCTGCATCCCCTCCGTCGTCTCTTGAAAAGCTGCCTCCAGCTATGAAGATGAAGCCTCCCAAGACTGCAGCACAGTGGTGACTTCGCCTGGCTGGGAGAGGGGTCTCTGCTACCCACTGCCCCTTTCTGGTGTCCAGGAAGCAGGTATCATCTCTCAGTTGCAGGCATCACTCGGAAACCTCCCCACCCCCAAAGAGTAGCCTCTCTTCGCAAGTCCGCAGGTCTGTCCACTTGTTCTGCAGCACTAGATGAGCTGTGATGTTGTTGTGATAGTGCACTGCCTCCTCTATAAACCCCTCACAGTTTGTTTCTTTGGGAAGAAGAGAGCAGACAGCAGTCTTGACTCAATGGAGAAGATCACTTTTAGGTGTCAAGGGAAAATGAATGTTATCCAGAACCTGGTAAGCCTCGTTCTCCCTTTCTGGGTACTGGGTAAGCCACTGCAAGGCAGCCTGCAGCAAGTCATGCTCACACTCCTGCTGCACGTTGCTGCTGTTCAGGTACTGGCACAACTTCTGCAAGGAAATGTTCTGCAGGAAGTCCGGGGTGAAAGTCAGCGTGCCGAAGTTCTGCAAGATGAAAGAATCAATGTAGGGGTCAAGGCTCTTCAGGTTGTAAATAGAGGCCAGCTCTTGCAGGTACAAATAGTTCTCCTCACTTACTTCATTCTCCAGATACTCACAACAGAAATCAACCACCTTCCAGATCTGCAGCAGGTGAGCTGTTTTGAGCACATAGTCGATATTGCCTCCATTTAAAGACAGCTCACTGCCATAAAGGAAATCCATGACAACCTCGAGACCAGGGTAAGAGGATCCAAAAAGTTCAACCTCTTTTTGGTGGGCTTCTTGCATACCAATGGTGAACATGGAGTTGAAATAGTCACTGCAAACAGCAAGGAGGTTCTGATGGGCAGGGACTCTCTGTTCATCCACCACAAGGACAATGTCACAGAAGAGGCCTCGGTGCCTCTGCTCATTCAGGCTCAGAAGAACTAGACTGGAGTGGTCATCCCACCTGTATACCTGGAATAAACAAACACTATCAGGTAGGTGTTACCTTCACCAAGATAAACTTCAGTGTGTACAAAAGTGTTTTTCCACCAAATGTAGTCATACACAAGCGCGAGAGTGCTTACTTGTGCTGTACCTTTATGATAAATTCTGATTTGAAACAGTTGGCAAGGAACATAGTACAAGCACCTAAGCCCCTCACCTTCACTTTGAAAGGCCTATGCAGACTTTAACTGCTTCCTGCTCACCCTTTATAAATATATACACATATAAAAAAAGTTACTCCTATCTCCTCCACAATGCTGCATCCAAACCTCCCCTCTGATGACTTATAAAGGCACAGTTTTCTGAAACTCTTAGAATCATAGAATAGTTAGGGTTGGAAAGGACCTTAAGATCATCAAGTTCCAACCCCCCTGCCATGGGCAGGGACACCTCACACTAAACCATATCACCCATGGCCTCATCCAACCTGGTCTTGAACACTGCCAAGAATGGAGCATTCACAACCTCCTTGGACAACCTATTCCAGTGCCTCACCACCCTAAGAGGAAAGAATTTCCTCCTTATATCCAATCTAAACTTCCCCTGTTTAAGTTTTAACCCATTACCCCTTGTCCTATTACTACAGTCCCTAATGAAGAGTCCATCCCCAGCATCCCTATAGGCCCCCTTCAGATACTGGAAGGCTGCTATGAGGTCTCCATGCAGCCTTCTCTTCTCCAGGCTGAACAGCCCCAACTTTCTCAGCCTATCTTCATACGGGAGGTGCTCCAGTCCCCTGATCATTCTCGTGGCCCTCCTCTGGACTTGTTCCAACAAATCCATGTCCTTTTTATGTTGAGAACACCAGAACTGCACACAATACTCCAAGTGAAGTCTCACGAGAGCAGAATAAAGGAGCAGGATCACCTCCTTCAACCTGCTGGTCACACTCCTTTTGATGCACCCCAGGATATGGTTGGCTTTCTGGGCTGCAAGCGCACACTGCTGGCTCATGTTCATTTTCTCATCGACCAGCACCCCCAAGTCCTTCTCCACAGGGCTGCTCTGAATCTCTTCTCTGCCCAACCTGTAGCTGTGTCTGGGATTGCTCCCACCCAGGTGTAGGACCTTGCACTTGTCACGGTTAAACTTCATGAGGTTGGCATCAGCCCGCCTCACAAGCGTGTCAAGATCCCTCTGCATGGCATTCCTTCCCTCCGGCGTATCAACCGAACCACACAGCTTGGTGTCATTGGCAAACTTGCTGAGGGTGCACTCAATCCCACTGTCCATGTCAGCGAACAAGACCGGTCCCAACACCAATCCCTGAGGGACACCACTCGTTACAGGTCTCCAGCCGGACATTGAGCCATTGACCACAACTCTTTGTGTGCGGCCATCCAGCTAGTTCTTTATCCACCGAGTGGTCCATTCATCAAATTGATTTCTCTCCAATTAAGAGACAAGAATGTCGTGTGGGACAGTGTTGAATGCTTTACACAAATCCAGGTAGATGACATCAACTGCTTTACCGCTGTCCATCAGTTCTGTAGCCCCATCATAAAAGGTCACCAAATTGGTCAGGCAGGATTTCCCCTTAGTGAAGCCATGCTGGCTGTCACCAAGCAAATTGTTGTTTTTCACGTGCCTTAGCATGCCTTCCAGGAGAATCTGCTCCAAGTCTTCCACTCATTGTCTTTGAGACATCTTGTTGAAATTTCCTTTCTTGCTTATTCCCCAAATGACTTCTTACAGAGTTTTTCTCAACCGAGTTACTTGCTAAATATTTGGAGTGGGAGAGACACATGGAGCAGTATGACAAATTTTCATTCAGGACATGTATTTTGTTTGGGTTAGTGCTTACTTGACAGCTGCCCCCTCTTAAATCTTCTCAGAGCTCTGCATTTCCAAGCTTGTTATGGTAAAATCTTTCTTTCTTTCTTTAAATATTATTCCAGGCACACACACTGCATTCAGAATAATAGCTGTTTATTTATGTGCAAAGCCACACATGTGGATAACCTATTTTCATAAGATGACTACTTTTTTCCAGAAGCCGAGGTATTTTATGTTTTAATGAATACAACTAAGTATTTCCTGTAAAAAGAAAAAAAGAGGAAAATGCCCTCAGAACATGCCCATTAAGTGCCTTTCTGGGATGCCTCCAGTCCAGGCATTCTTCCCACCAGGTCTGTACATGCCACAGTGCTTGTGAAGCTACCAATGTTTGCCTCTTTCTCACAGACTCACATTACCAGTCTTAAGAACCACTAAAATGGAAATGTTTTTGTTACCCTTTGAATGTCTTGCAGAACACATATTGAAGGGGCTGGTTACCCCAGTATGTCAGGCAATGCGGCTTTTCGGGCCATCCTTCCAGAGGAATGGAGTCCTGGGTTCAGCAGTAGCAGTCATTTTTCTCCTTCCTAGTACCTGGTACAGTGTCGTGTTTTCAACTTCAGTTTGGGAAAAGTGCTGATAGCACACTGAGGTTTTTAGCTGTTGCTAATGTTTACTCCCATCAAGGACTTTATGAGTCTCATGGAGGAGGGGAAGCCAGGAGGAAGCAGAGACAGGACACCTGACCCAAACCAGCCAAAGGGGTATTACATACCACAGCACGTCATGCCAAGTACATAAACTGAGGGGGGAGGAGTTACCCAGAAGGCCCAGATCTCTGCTCAGGTCGGGCTGGGTACTGGTCTGCACATGGTGAGCAATTGTATCCTGTCCCCTTACTATTTCCCTTATCATTATTATTAGTGGTAGCAGAAGTACCTTTGTATTGTGATAAACACATAAATGTATCAGCTTTCTCAAATTATAGGTGTGGTTATGTGGATATAACTGTATGAGTTCACAATAACAGAAACAAAGCTTTCTAAGGACACAAGATTAGACAAGTTGAAAATGGCCAGAACTCTTGAGCAAAATGGAGTCACATAGCAAAAGAATTTGTAAAGGTAAAGGAAAAGGGGTGGGGGGGTGGGGACTTGATATAAGAAAAGCTAGTGCCTGGAAAACATAAAGTACTTTTTAGCTTAACTTAAGTTGTAGAAAGAGAACAATGTTTGTGTTGTAAGTCTGTGGAATTTAGTGGCCCCACTAAACATGAGTAAATTGTTCCACACTAGTCTTCTAAAGTACCTTTAGCTTTAAAGAACAATGTTTGTGTTGTAAGTCTGTGGTGAGTTAACAGGATTTAGTGGCCCCACTAAACATGAATGAGTTATTTCACACCATCCTACTTCTCAGTTAGAGACAGAGCCTCCCAAACATCTGCTAGCTTGGGATACTCTTTGTCTGCCCATCCTGTAATAAATTCTGCAGGAAGCTCACACTGCTTTAAATCTTTGCTAGTTATCAGAAGAATTACAGATATGTCTGGTTTCTTCTTCCTCAAGACCCCTGCCCAGAATCACCAGAGGGCAGTACGCAGATGCCAAGAGGAGGAGACTTATGATAATAAGCTCCTGGAGCTAGTTATAATATTCCCCGCCTATACGTGGGAATTATGAATGTGCATATGACTAATGCAATAGTGAAAGTATATAAAACGGTAACAAATGCTAATCAGTGCACCTCTGGCTACGGTCACGCTCCCAGCGCTGCTGCTTTTGCTTTATTGACTTTGTCCCCCAATAAAACCCTGTTACTGCTATTAGAGGAGTGAGCTCGTATTTCACAATTGGAGGCTCATCTGGGATAAAGACTGCCTTGCTTCCATGGGCCTAGGGGAATTTGAGCAAAAGATGCGCCCTGCCTATTTTGGCAGTTTGCTAGGTTTCTTCTGGTCTTATCAGCGCTTGCAGGTTATATCCTGGGCAAAGAAGGGGACTCGTAAAGCAAAAGCGGGGAAGGGCTCCCAGGGAAACCATGGTTGCCTGTAATTCATGTGCACGAAGACCCAGACAAGAAAATGGACTGTAAGTATTGTTCAGTTAGGCGGGAATATAGGGGTGATCAGTGTGTGAATGAGACATGGACTGGGTAGTCTGGATCTGTGAAGACACAGACCAGGTAGCTGGGACCTGTGAAGCGACAGCGGAGTCTTTCTAACCACAGTTCCAATCTCCTGCAAGCAAATTGGCTTGTGAAGAGATGAAGTGAACAAGTAACTGAAAAAAGACTGAAAGACCCCCCCAGGGTATAAGTATGGGGCAAGGGGCGGGTAAGCTGAGTCCAGGGAAAGAAATGGAGCAAGGAAATGCTGGCCAAAATACCCCCAGACAGTCCACTGGGAGTTATGTTAGCTAACAGGGAATATGCTTCAGGTACAAAAGGAAGGACAAGATAAAAAAATTCAACAGGAGGAGATACAAGACTAGGGGTGTTAGGGGCTCTACCTCCTGGAGAATATCAGGTAAAGAGGATGCCTATAAGTCATAAGACCTCCTACGTGAGGTAAAGAGCATGGGTGCTCGCCCCAAGGATTCGTTTGGTACAAGGGTAACTGTACTAATGTCTTTACAAACCTTTGGCAGGTAAACAAAGGCTTGAGATTTATGTGTTACCAATTATTGGCTTAAACGACATTCTGTGTGAAGTGGGTGATTGAGAGAAAGGCCCTTGTGTGAATGAGTGTTTTGTGTGACTGAGAGGTGGCATAGCTATGAAGCAAGTGTGGAGTCCTGATCCATGGTTCCGTGTTCTCTGCGAGGAGAGCGACCGGAGACAAACGAAGCGTATATGTCCTTTAAAATTGAACCTAGTGTTGAGTTTTGGTGTCCTGTCCACCCTAGTGTTGTGTATAAACCAATTTTTGTCTTTGAATGTTTTGTTTGTAAGGGTAAAGTGTGGTGGAATTTGATCAGGATTTTTTGTGTGTTAATTGCCCAGGAAATTGGTCCGATTGGGACCGGATTGAATGTTTGGGCGAATTAGTACAAGCAATTTGTGGAAATTTGTGAGAACTAAAGAACCAGTAGAACAATATAGGGTTTAACTGTCAAAGTAGTGTTCAAGCTCCCTGACATGGGGCTTGAACTAGCCCTTACCCTGTCTGTCATCACTGTAGTTTGTATATCCAAGCTAAGTGTCCTGCTTGTTCAAAATATATAATCTCTTTTGGTGGGAGACAAGAGGTTTATTTACATAACTGTTTGGAATTTGGGTGTATCTGTTGTGGGTGCTGCACTTCATTATACCTTTTACTCTCGGTAAAATGTCATTGTTGTAGGGCTAACCGTATCATATATCTTTGAAGGATTACAATGGGAAGACAACAGAGTGGGGGAATTTTCAGAAAGAGCCCGTTAGGTTGCATTTTAGCTCATTGGAAAGATATAGGGGTACCACCAGGAGGAAGTGTGAATAAGAAAACCCTGATCAAATATTGTAATTGATGGTGGCCTTTATATAAATTGGAAGATGGGGAAAAGTGGCCCTTCAATGGAAATTTTGAACTATAATACATTGTTACAATTGATGTTGTTCTTAAAGTGACAAGGAAAATGGGATGAAGTGATGCATGCAGATATGTTTTTCACTTTAAGAAACCACCCGGCATGACAGACGGAATACGAAATTAATATAGCTCAGCCAGATCCCTTAATTTTGGCTTTGGAAAAGGACAGGGAAAAACAGAAAGCTAAGCTGAAGAGATGTTGTTCAGCCTGTGATGTTGGGGAAAGATGTTTAAAGTTAAAAAAATAAACAAAACCTAACAAACAAAAAAAAACCAACCAAACCCAGAGTAATCAGAAAGACAGGTTGGAAAATCATGTATTACAGGTACCTCCGAGAGACGCACCCTCTGTATCTGTCCTATCTGATATTCATAAGGAGGAAAAGATTGTCGTCACTGGCAATAAGCAGCACATTCACATTCAGAGTTAAGAAGGGGTTAAACCAGAAGTACTGTTGCAGAGGCAGGCATCTGCAGCCCCTGCAGAGCAGGGTGAGCAACTGTAAAAAAAAAAAAAAAGAGAAAACCAAGGGGGAAAGGAGGGGAGCTCAAGCAGCTCCTGTGTTTGAGAGTGGGATGAGTGCTGGGGCAGGCAGAGAGGTGGGAACAGACATGTTAACAGACGGGACTGAGGGCTTGCTGGACCCTCACTGGACAAACCCTTTTATTTGTATGAAGTGATATTAATTAATAATGATTATTTAACATTAATGGTGGACAAAAACCTAAACCCTGCTCATTTCTTATATGGGGAGCAAAAAGAAGGTTTACCCCACAACTGTTTAGAAGTTATACAATACCAGACCAAGATTTGGGAGGATTTAATGGAACAGGCTCTCCCGGAGGGTGAAAGAATATAGGTGGACAGATCATCTAGATGTCTACAGGGAAAAAGGATGTCAGGGTATGCGCTAGTTAACAGAGAAAACATGCAAATCATTGAAAAAGGGAAATTACCCTCAGATTGGTCTGCTCAAACATGTGAGCTATATGCTCTGAAAAGAGCTTTAGAATGCCTAGCGCATAGGAAGGGAACTATTTATAATGACTCAAAATATGCATTTGGTGTAGTGCAAACCTTTGGGAAAATTTGGGAAGAACAGGGACTTTTACATTCAAAAAGGAAGGGGTTGATTCCTGGAGGGCTTATCCTGGAAGTCTTGGAAGCATTAAAATTACCTGAAGAAATAGCTGTAGTGCATGTTAGGGGACATCAGAGAGGAATGACACCTGAAATAAGGGGAAATAAACTAGCAGACCAAGAAGCTAGAGATGCAGCAAAAAATGGAATTGAGAGAGTCATGTTGGTTCTGTTACCTGAGGAAGAGGAATTGGAGATTCCAAAATTCAGTGAGTCAGAAGAGAGTTGAGTAAAATAGGAGAACAGGATCAACATGAGAAATGGGAACTCCCTGATGGCAGGCAACTCAATAAACCACTGACCAGACAGATATTAGAAAACATACATCAAAAGACTTACTGGGGCACACAGGCCCTGTGTGACCACTTTTTAAGGGAGTATGGATATACTGGAATTTTGGGGTTAGTGAAACAAATCATAGAATCATAGAATAGTTAGGGTTGGAAAGGACCTTAAGATCATCAAGTTCCAACCCCCCTGCCATGGGCAGGGACACCATGCATGACTTGCCAAAGAGTGAATAAAAAGGTTATAAGAAAAACTACCTCCGGGGGATGTGAATTGGCGATGCAGCCCTTTCAAAGCATCCAAATAGATTTCACTGAACTCCCTCCTGTGCAGAGGTGGAAGTTCCTATTAGTAATAGTAGATCACTTAATTCATTGGGTGGAAGCAATTCCAGTTGTCAGGGCTACAGCAAATAGAGTATCAAAAAGTCTTTTGGAACTAATTATCCCTAGATATGGGATGATTAGCAGAATTTACTCAGATAGGGGAACGCATTTTACATCAAAAATTGTACAACAAGTAATCCAAGCCTTGGGGATAAAATGGGAACTGCACACCCCATGGCATCCTCAAAGCTCGGGAGGAGTGGAAAAATTAATCAAACCTTGAAACAAACATTAACTAAACTAATGATTGAGACCCAAATGTCCTGGGTAAAGTGCTTGCCTTTGTTACATTTTCAAACAGAACCCAGATTGGATTTAGGGATATCTCCTTATGAAATTATGTTTGGATTACCTTTTATGACAACCCAAAAGGAGACTGCTACTTATGAAAGAGGAGAGGTGAGTATCAGAAGATATATAACCACAATAGCTCAGACTCTGGAACATTTAAGATCAAATGGATGAATTCTCCAGACGATGCCTTTAGACTTTAAAATTCATAACATTAATCCCGGGGAGTGGGTATTGATTAAGACCTGGAGAGAGCAATCTTTAACTCCACAATGGGAAGGTCCCTTTCAGCTATTGCTGACAATGGAAGCTGCAGTCCGTACCAGAGAAAGAGGGTGGACCCACGCCAGCAGTATTAAAGGACCTGTGGAAAAACCTATGGAGTGGACTGTAATATCTACTCCAGGTGACACCAAACTGACTCCCAAGAAGAGGAATATGTAGTAATATATAGGTGATAACTTGCGAATACAGGGAGACAAAAGGTTAAGGGAGAGCTTCTATGACTGGTTTCAAATTCCCTTGTGGGATACTTTGAGGAAACTCCAGTTCTCCTCCTGGGGAGGTAATACTCCCCAATTTGGGGGATCTGGATTATATTATTCAGATACACATGGGGAACTGGCTCTGGTTTGTGATGCTGTAATAGAGGAACGAGAGCCTTCACTAAGGTGTGTGTATATATATATATATCGTGTCTAAGACACCCCAATACAAGACACACTAGTTGGGTGTTCTGTTGGTGTAAGACGTGTAAGCAGAAGTGCTATTGCAGCTCCCATAACAGACACCTGCATTGTCGTAAAAATTCACTCTGGATTGAATATAGACAGCCATTATGGGACACTGACGTACTTACTCTACTCTGTGGTTGGGAGTTATTGGTACCATAGGAGTGGGAGGTAACTGAAGATAAGTGGGAATCTACTATAAGGGTCTGTGAATAAAGTTTACATGAAAATTGAATAGGAGGAAATAAGATGGCCGAGGGCAAGCCCAGGCTGGCCTCTATGCCTGCCACTGAGAAGCACATACATACCTCGGCTGTGGACAGCAACCCCACAGGCTGGAGGGGTGGAGGTATATATCATACCGGACCTCTGATCATCTTATGGCTCCTGTCCCTATCACGAGTACGAGCCTCCTCCGATTGCATGGAATGTATAAAGACCACTTTGAGTGGGCATTTGACCACGCAAACTTTAATCTATCACACCCATTATCAATGCAGTGGAACCCCGCTCGAGATGTGTACCCATAACAATACAGAGTACACTAGATGTAATGTTAAAGGCAAGATAATCTGTTATGATCCTAAAGCAAAAGTAAAGGAATGGTGGCTGGAAGTGCAGTCCCTGGGGAAAGATGGAATAGTAGTAAGGCGAACTGAAATTACCAACAGAAATAGACAGTAGTCTACTGTGAAGCAGTAGACAGTGGTAAGTGGGCAGGGGGATGTGGAAGTATGGAATGGGTGCGAACCTACTCCCACGACCAAAAATATATGTGCTCCTCTTGGAGGTACAAATCTAAAATGGCAAATTCTGATTGTACAAGGAACTGGAATTATTGTACTTCTTGGACCTGTGTTATTTGGTCCATGGATTATACTCCAGGAAAGTATACCCAGAGACTAGAGGAGCAAGGATATTGGGTAGTTAAGCTAGAGAGACTGACCGCCTCAAACAAATGCAGAAGAAACCAGTGTAACACACTGAACTTAACCATAAATAAACCCAGAACCTGGAATGAGGATTGGAAAATGGTCAAACACACTTTAGGCCTGCAGATTGACAGCACTGGTTCAGACCCAGGAACTGAAATCCATATTAAGATACAGGAAGTTGTACATTCGGACAAGGAGGAGGAACTACTGTTCCATTCTTTCTATCATGAAATGTAAACTGGGGCCAAATATGAAATTCCCACAATTGCCAGAAATTTGTTTGTGAACTTGGCAGAAAATATAGCAAAACTACTCAATATAAGTAATTGTTATGCTTGTGGAGGTACCAATATGGGGGAACAATGGCCTTGGGAGTCAAAGGAAATTAATATCACTGACAATAATATATGGAACTCTCGTCCAGAGAGTGAAACAATATATGGAACTCAAGACAATAATATATGGAACTCTCATCCAGAGAGCGAAACAATGGGCACTACAGACAAGTATCATTGGCCAAAACGGTTGGCAAAAGCCCCCTGGGAGACAAGGGAAAAAGCCAGTGGGGGATTTAACTTGTGAAAACAATAGAATTTGGAAGGAAACAGTAAGAAAATGGACAACTTGGGGCCATCCTTCGGATACTGCAGATGGAGGGAAAAATTGGACTTTAAATAAGAATCCTGGGGATAAGTGGGAAACTCCAGAAGGACTGTATTGGACCTGTGGTAAATATGCATACTCTGAATTACCCGGGAATTGGACCAGAACATGTGTTTTGGGAACCATCCAGCCAAATTTCTTTTTATTACCAATACGTAGGGGGGAACGATTAGGGGTGCCAGTCTATTCTGATGTATCTGAAATATCCCAGACAAAAAGGGACCTACAGATTGGCAACTGGAAAGATGATCAGTGGCCCCCAGAGTGAGTTACTGCATATTACGATCCTGCCTCCTGGGCTGAGGATGGATCCTGGGGATACCAGACTCCTATATATATGTTAAATCACATAATTAGGTTGCAAGCAGTCCTGGAAATTGTGACTAACAAAACTGGTGATGCATTAACCATATTAGCCAAACAGAATAGCAAAATTTGTACACCAGTATGTCAAAATCGCTTAGCCCTGGACTACCGCTTGGCCCAGGAAGGGGGCGTGTGTGTGAAATTCAATCTATCCAACTGTTGTTTACAGATAGATGATGAAGGAAAATCTATTGAAAAGATAATTATTGAAATGAAAAGGGTTGCACATGTTCCCATTCAAACCTGGAAAGGGTTTAACTTAAGACATAATGGTGGAACAATAACTGGTGGAATTTTGGGGGGTTAAGAGGAATTCTGCTGGGTTTTTCTTTGCTAATAACTGGTTTACTCGTTGTACCTTGTGTTGTTTCCCTGATGAGTAGAATGGTTCATAGGACCATAGAGCAATTAGGGTTTGAAATAATTACTCCTGAGGGAACAGAATCAAAAATTAGAATGTTAAAAATTCAGTCTTGTGATGATCCATTTGAAGAGGCAAAACTAATCTTTGAAAAAAATGAGCGAATGAGAAAAGCCAGAAATGGAAATTATGGCTCAAGCCAAATAGATTATGAAAAAGAAAAATGGAAGAATTGTGATAAACACATAAATGTATTAGCTTTCTCAAATTATAGGTGTGGTTATGTGGATATAACTGTATGAGTTCACAATAACAGAAACAAAGCTTTCTAAGGACACAAGATTAGACAAGTTGAAAATGGCCAGAACTCTTGAGCAAAATGGAGTCACATAGCAAAAGAATTTGTAAAGGTAAAGGAAAAGGGGTGGGGGGGTGGGGACTTGATATAAGAAAAGCTAGTGCCTGGAAAACATAAAGTACTTTTTAGCTTAACTTAAGTTGTAGAAAGAGAACAATGTTTGTGTTGTAAGTCTGTGTAATTTAGTGGCCCCACTAAACATGAGTAAATTGTTCCACACTAGTCTTCTAAAGTACCTTTAGCTTTAAAGAACAATGTTTGTGTTGTAAGTCTGTGGTGAGTTAACAGGATTTAGTGGCCCCACTAAACATGAATGAGTTATTTCACACCATCCTTCTACTTATCAGTTAGTTTAGAGACAGAGCCTCCCAAACATCTGCTAACTTGGGATACTCCTTGTGTGCCCATCCTGCAATAAATTTTGCAGGAAGGTCACACTGTTCTAAATCTTTGCCAGCTATCAGAATAATTGCAGTTATGGCTGGTTTCAGATAGTTCTGTGATTACTGGGGCGTCCAACTGTGCCAAAAGTGAAAAGTAGACTGTGAGGAAGACTGCTTACTTCATCCTCAAGACCCCTACTCACAAGAGGAAGACTGCTTACTTCATCCTCAAGACCCCTGCCCACAATCACCAGAGAGCAGTACGCAGACGCCAAGAGGAGGAGACTTATGATAATAAGTTCCTATAGCTAGTTATAATATTCCCTGCCTATACGTGGGAATTATGAATATGCAGGTAACTAATGCAATAGTGAAAGTATATAAAACTGTAACAAATGCTAATCAGTGCACCTCTGGCTACGGTCACGCACCCAGCACTGTTGCTTTTGCTTTATTGACTTTGTCCCTCAATGAAACCCTGTTATTTCTATTAGAGGAGTGAGCTTGTATTTCACAGTATTATACTTTAGCTATTGGACTGTAACCCATGGGAGTTACATTCTTTTGATCTCCTCTCCATCCCTCTGGTAGCAGGGGAGGGAAGAAGGGGGGAAGTGAGCAAGTGGCTGTGTGGTTCTGAGTTACTGGCTGCGCTTAAACCATGACAAATGGAATGCTTGATAGTCAGGTTAAGTTAAATGCAAATACGTAACTTTAATTACCAAATCCAAACTGGGCAAATTTGCAGAGCCTTTAAGAACATGTAAGAGAAATGAAAGGAGGTGGAAGGGAAGCACATCTTTGCATTAAACCTAAATTAATTGTGAACAGTTCTGGCTGCAAGACCCTGGGTCTTGCCCAGTTCTATATCCTCAGTCTGCATTTCCAGAAGTGACATCCTGAAAAGTCATATCAGCCCATATCTACATGGCAAACAATCACACAGATGGTCTGATGTCTCTTCAAGGCTCTCAGACATTCAAGCTTTCCTTCACCAATCTGTTGCTTCTCCTAGAAATCCTAACTATCTGTGGCTTTCCTGGTTTCCCCAAACAGAAAGCACATGATTATTGCTGTCTGTATTAAGCCATTAATGGGTTGGTTAAACCATGGTGAGACAGCCTCCTACCCACCGGGTGGGAAAGGTTCAAGTCCTAGAGTCAAGTTTTCTCCTCTGCATGCAACCCTTGCTCTAGATCTGCGCTCTGTGTACATAACTGTACTTCTATCTGAGGAGATAACCAGGACTGATGCATGCAGCTCACCACTGGCCAGACATGATGGCATCCAATCTTCCTGAGCTAACACCAACCTCGGGAACCTCGCCTCCTACATCTACCTTTTAGCAGTTAGTGGTACAGTGACAGGCATTCCACCAAAGGTGAGACCCAAATTAATAACCAAGTGTGCCGCTCTTAGCATGATAGCCCAGTGGTTTCTCTTTAGTTTTGCTTATGTTCTTCTCTAAACAATGGGGACTAAGCTGCCAAAAAGCCTTCTGTTGGAGTAGCATTGTACATGCAAGTGTACAGAGTTAAACCAATCTAAGTGAAGAGACTTCCATAATTATAGGTTTCCTGGGCCAAAACTTTTTAATTTGCCTTATACTCATTTCCTAATCAGATCACTGAGCCTAAAAAGGAAACTCTGGCATAAACAACAAAGTAACTTCCATTGTGGAATAAAACTGCCAGATGTGTGTAACAGAAAAAAATACAGGGTTTAAGGACTGTGAAGTTTTTTATCTTCACTTTTCTGAAGCTGAGAAAAGGTGGCATCACACAGGAGCCCAAATCAGAGATGAGGGGATGGAGGAGATGGGAAGAAGAATAAATATGGCAAAGGACAAACCACAGATTTATGGCAACTATGATAAAGGACAGTGGATGAACAGACAATAACTAACATCTTACAGCACAAAGTTCTGCATCTGACTCCTTGGGGACAGTTACTGGATTACACCAAAAACATATTCCCTCTTGCCTCTTTAAATTGGCCAATCATTTCTCTCTAATATTCTCTTAATACCATCGTGCATAACAAGATTACACCAGAACATGAAATTTGCCAGAGATCCCTATTTACTTGGCTGGATGTCAAATCAGCAGCACACACACCTGATAACTTGTACTCCCAAAAGCCTTGTTGCCATGCAGAACTGCTGCTACTTCAGAAATCAAGCATCAAATCATGATGCATAGCACTGGATGGACTCAGAACACATTAATGTTTCAGTCTCTTAGCAAGTTCATTGGTTCAGTGAGCAAATAACAGAAGCTGATAGCTGCATGTTTCAAAACCAAGATTAATTTTATACTGAACATCTTTCTCAAGCTATTTATATTCTGTAGAACAGCTTTAGCATTATCCAGTAATTTTAACAGATAGTGACAGCTACTGTCTAATCAAGAAAATAAAGCAATGCTGTCTAGCTAATTAATTTTTAATGCACCAAATTATTATTACACTCAGACTAAACCACTTGAATGGTAGACAGGATCAGCACTCAGGGAAAAATTATATTGGTAGGGATGCATTTAAAAATCAGCCCTGTTTATCTTTTATCAATTGTATCAGAGCAGTATTTTAACTTCTTTCAGATTCAAAGATCTAATTTCTTTCAGATTGTTAATGCTGTATCACTACCCATCGGTGATTCAAGAGAAAATGAGATTTGTCTCATTTGACTTTGATAAGACAGATACAGGAACTGAACAGTTTCTCTTTTCTAGTTGTTGTTGTTAGTACAAGGTACTAGCTCTGCAGCTTCTGTAACCTAGTGCTCACCCCAGAACAGAAAAGCAGTTTCCACTGGTATGAAACAAAGTGAACATAATAATTGCAGCTGATATCAACATCTTATACACCTTAGGCTATCATCCTGGTGACCTGCATAAAGAGCTAACCTAAGGTGGACTTCTCTGGATTCCCAACTAAAATCAATGTACTTGTGCAGACAGATATTCTATGCAAAGGAAATTAACCTCACAACCTGAAGAAACATCTTGAGTTCGCTGGAATAACCCTTGTTTACAGGACCTGGACTCCCATTTTGCACAAAACAAAGACTAAATCTAAAGAGTAATCCCAGCTTTGCTTCTGTGGCTTGCTTGGACTTTATAAGATGGATCAGTGTGAAAAAATCCAAAATAAACACTTTGTATTTAATGACTGATTTTTTTGTGCAGAGTGTTATAAAAAATCCGTCTTGGCCATGATCTGATTTAATTAATTTCTTTATTACAATTGATTAATATCGAGAGGCAATAAGCAAGCAGCCCTGGGTGTGCCGGGGAGTCTCCGCTCCACCCAAGATGCACACCAAGATTTCTGGGGTACAGTCTCTTATACTCCTCGGTCTTGGGTTTCAGCCAATCCTGTCGTCTCCTTCACACGAATATTGACGTGGTTCCTTTTCATTGTTCTCCTCCTGTTGCTGAGGTCTTATCTTCGGGTGAAGAAACTTCTTAAAAAGTTATTGAATTCCTTGGCAATACATTAACAGGGGATGTCTATCACAAGCTTAACCACCATTTTAGCCCCCTAAATTCCATTTCTAATATAGTTACTTATTCAATACAAAAGTTTCACCTCATCCTGTAACAGGATGTATCTCTTGATTACCTAACCCCCTTAAGGCATTCAAGCAGTTAAACAAAGTACCCCTTTAATTAGCAAAGCGTTTGAGACATTCAAGTAGTTAAACAAAGTACACCTTAAAGTAACAAAGCATTTGATTAGGAAGGATTATTCCTTTGTTTCTTCTTCCCTTTCATCATTTTATTGACAGGAACATCTATCATAATCTGATCATTCTTATACATTCTACACATGATACAATGATTTCAAGGATTTTCAATTCCACCCAAAGTACAATGATGACAAGGACTCCTAAGTTGCTGACACGAATCATTCCTATATATCTCACACAGAGAAAGCACTGTGTTGAAGTGGGTTTCCTTTTTAAGTTATAAGTCATGATGAGCAGATGCCCATTTGCTGCTGCTCATTTTTTGTTTTTTACTTTTTTTAATCGCTAGGTGGCAACTTTTTCTATCAAAACTATTTGATCAGGTAGACCACCATTTTCATACCTCTTTTTAAAAGTTTTGAATATTCACATTCCTCCAAACAGTTAATGCAAGGGAGAGCCTTCACTACCCACCCCCATACCCCTTGAACCTTCTTGTTATTTCTGCAATTTGGGGTTTTAGGCAAAACATACAAACCTTTGAGGAGTCATCTTGTGTGGACCTGGTTTGCCTGGTTCCCTCCATAACAGCCCACTCTTCAGTACTTCTGGAACAAAAGCAAAGATGTTAGCAGCATAACAATCCTTTCAAGCTGCTGAAACCACGGTGTGTTGAATAAACACCACAATTAATAAAGCATGCATATCCTAATCTGCAGCTCGAAAATGTCCAAGTTAAAAAAGGATGGTTTTGTCGCTGTCTGATACTGTTTTCTCACGTTAATAATGCTCGGTTGTGTCAACAAAGTTGGCTGTACACCAGAATGTAACCGAAGACCATCATGTGTACTACTGGTGCAAGTTAGTTACTTACCAGTGCTCGCTACAGCTGGCAGAAGTAAGACCATTTCCCTCTCATGGCCAGGCCAGGACATGCTTCACCCCCGGCTGACACTGGGCCGCAGGTGGCTCCGGCAAGGCCCCAGCCGCGCATCCTCATTGTGCTCGGACAGCTGCACAGGCCGCGCTCCTTAGCCACGCTCACCGAGGCGGAAAAGAGAGTGCAAAAGCAAAGCGGCATCTAATATCAGGAGCCGGAGGCCAAGGGAAGACGCCTCGCAATCGGCTTGTAGCGCACGCAACAACGTGCGGCGGGAGGGGGACCAGGAGTCACAGCAGCAGACAACCTCATCTCAAGACCGTCCCAGGAAACGCTGTTGGTTAAAACGGGGCGGGAAAAAGGCGGGGCGGGAAGAGGCGCTGGGCAAATGGCAGCTGGGCTTGGAGGGACTGTGGGTCTGGACGGCAGCGGGGACTCCTTAGAACTCGGAGCTTTCCTCTGCCGCGTCCGAGCTGGTGCTCGCAGGCAAGACCATCGCCGTCTGTGTCAGGGCGGGCACTGTGTGGTGGTATTGGTACAGAGGTGATGAGCTGCACAGGGTGGGTATGCTAAAGGTAAAGTGAGAAGCCTGTCCAGCACCGCATCTGTTTTTCCTGGGTGTGAATCTATCTGACCAGCCCAGGCTGCAGCCAGTACCGCTGCAGCAGTGCATGCTGCTGTTGGGCTTTATCTCATTAATTAGGACCCACAGGACTGAAAAGTTAATAAAGCCACCTTGGTGAACAGCAGGGATCCTTACAGGTGAAGCAGGATGCAAAGAGTTTGTACGCAGACCCCACTGAGTCCCCTTTCAGTGTAACGGTCTGCAGTGAAGTATGAGACAGAGACAGCATGTATGGGCAAACGGAATCACTTTTACTGAGTTTCTTGCATATTTATACAAAATCACACAAGCTATTTTTAGACAAGCTATTTTTAGATCTTAACTATTCAACTGTTATCCTTGTTTTTGTACTAGCTAAGCTTTGATCAGCTCCAACACTACAATTCACACCATTCCCTCTTATCAGCTCGTGTCCTCCTGTACACAATATGCTTCAAACCAACTTTTGTTATTCACATAAGTGATGTTTTATGGCTGTTCTGTCCCTCACATCTTCAACTGCATGTATTCCCACAATTCCCCTTTTTTGTTTCTAACAACATCATAAAAATGATCTTCTTGTGCTTAATTTTGATGGCTCATATTACTTTCATAGCTATTTCCAAGAGTGTTGACGCGGGAGTCATGGACAACGCAGGAACGATCAATGTGATCAGCGAATGCCTATTACAAAGCTTTAACTGCTTATATGCCATTTCTTACAGGCACTTGACGTGATTTGGCATATTATGATTGGATAAACGTCTTGAAGACCCTTAGCGACTAACACATAATTGGTTAAGCACAGGTGTGAGAACTTGACCTCGAGAGCTTGCCAACAGCCCACAGATCTCATAACTCGGTGAATTCCAGCTTCTTCTTATCTTGCTTGCTTAAGGTTCCTCGGTCCTCTTACGGCCTTGCAGTATCTTTCAGGATTATTCAGAGTTTATGTACCAATTATCCATTCTCCCATGAGAACACTGTCTCCACATCTCCCCCTTTTTGTTTTATATTTTTTGGATGACCCTACTTGAGCAGGGATTTGGGCTAGATCATATTTTCAACATATTCCAACTACAGGCTGCTGGGCCTGCCCCCTTTTTATACTGCATGGCTCTCTGATTACAGGGGAGGCCATCCTTCACATCAAGGTCTGGCATGGCAGGTGTCCCCACTGCTCCACGCCTGCTGGGTTGCAGCGGAGCTAAAGGTTCTTCTTGGTGGCAAACTCAAAGGCCAACCCAGTCTTGCCCTTGATTGTGGTAGCAGGCATTTGATCAGCCTCAGTCCTTGCACCTTGTTGTCAATGCAGAGTTTCACCTGCTTCATCCAGTAACAAGTCGTTATTATGGCAAGGCACACACAGATTTACACTAGCAGAGTAACTATTACATGGTGCAGCAGCATGTTGAAGATGTTGATGGCAGCGAGGGACTAGCCAAAGAAATTTCTTACCAGTGGAATTCTTCCACCCTCTTAATTTGTTCCATTAACTGTTTTATAACACTACCATTGTATTAGAATATTTCTATGTTTTGCCTTAGCATTTTCTATCAGCTTCTACAAATTTGCATACTTTAACATCTCTTTTACAAGTGACAAATCCATACGATACAAGGTGTAGTATCTTGTTAACAACTGGCTAGTAAATACAGGTGGTTTCATGTGCAAAATCACAGCATCTAACAATAGCTAATTTACAAACACACATATTCAAGCTATTACTTTTCAGTTGCCCCCAAATGATGTTTATCAGTCATTGTTTTTTTCTCTTCCTCTATCTCATTCTGCTTGGGGTATTCACGGTCAGCTCCTGTAGCCGAAGCATCAGGTTCCTTCATTCGTCTGTCCAGCTCATGGCAAGGCTTGACAAACTTTGCAGGCATTCTGCATGGACCTGTAGGCCGGAGGACACAAATATACCCCCTCGCAGCTAGAAACCTGTGTTAAGTCAGGAGATTATGATCTGGTGGCAATTACAGAGACATGGTGGGACAGCTCACATGACTGGAATATAGTCATGGAGGGCTATGTTCTTTTCAGGAAAGACAGGCCAGCCAGGCGGGGTGGTGGGGTTGTTCTTTATGTGTGAGAGCAGCTACAATGCGTTGAGTTCTGTCCGGGGACAGATGATGAGCGAGTTGAGAGTCTGTGGGTAAGAATTAAGGGACAGGCTGGCAGGGGCGATACTGTTGTGGGGGTCTGTTACAGGCCACCGGATCAGGATGAGGAAGTTGACGAGGCCTTCTACAGGCAGCTGAGAGCGGCCTCACAGTCACAGGCCGTGGTCGTCGTGGGGGATTTTAACTTCCCTGATGTTTGCTGGAAGGACTACTCGGCAACCCATCCACAGTCCAGGAGGTTCCTCCAGTGTATGGATGATAACTTCCTCATGCAAATGGTGGATGAGCCAACCAGGAGAGGTGCGCTGCTGGTTCTCATCCTCACTAACAAGGAGGGTCTGGTTGAAGGAGTGAAGGTTGAGGGCTGCCTTGGTTGCAGCGACCACGAGATGGTAGAATTCAGGATCTTGTGTGGTAGGGTCAGTAGAATAGCAAGTAGAATCGCAACCCTGGACTTTAGCAGGGCAAACTTTGGCCTCTTCAAGCAATTGCTAGGGGAAATCCCATGGGCTAGGCTGCTTGAAGGTAAAGGGGGCCAAGATAGTTGGTTGACGTTCAAGGACTTCTTTTTCCGAGCTCAAGATCGGAGCATCCCGACACGTAGGAAGTCAAGGAAGAGGGTCAGGAGACCTGCGTGGCTAAATAGGGAATTGCTGGTTATGCTCAAGTGGAAGAGGAGAGTTTACAGGTCATGGAAGGAAGGGCTGGCCGCTTGGGAAGAATATAAGGCTGCTGCTAGAGGATGTAGGAAAGCTGCTAGGATGACTAAGGCCTCCTTGGAATTAAAGCTGGCGAGAGGGGTCAAGGACAGCAGAAAGAGCTTTTTCAAATACATGGCAGATAAAACTAACACCAGAGGCAATGTAGGCCCGCTGATGAACGGGACGGGTGCACTGGTGACAGAAGATACAGAGATGGCAGAGTTACTGAATGCCTTCTTTGTCTCTGTCTACTCTGCTGGAGGCAGTCCTGAACAGCCCTGTACCGCTGAGACCTCAGATGAAGATAGGTCAACGGAGCAGTCTGCCTTAGTCGATGAGGAATGGGTTAAAGACCAGTTGAGCAATCTGGACATCCATAAATCCATGGGTCCAGATGGGATGCACCCACGGGTGCTGAGGGAACTGGTGGAGGTCATTGCTAGACCGCTCTCCATCATCTTTACAAAGTCTTGGGAAATGGGAGAGGTGCCTGAGGACTGGAGGAAAGCAAATGTCACTCCTGTCTTCAAAAAGGGCAAGAAGGAGGACCCAGGTGACTATAGACCAGTCAGCCTCACCTCCATTCCTGGGAAAGTGATGGAACACCTTATCCTTGGGGTCATCTTAAGGCATATCAAGGATAAGAGGGTTATGAGGGGCAGTCAACATGGCTTCACCAAGGGGAAGTCATGCTTGACCAATCTCGTAGCCTTTTATGAGGAAATAACACGGTGGATGGATGATGGCAGAGCAGTGGATGTGGTCTACCTTGACTTCAGCAAAGCGTTTGACACGGTCTCCCACAGCATCCTTGCGGCTAAATTGAGGAAGTGTGGTCTGGATGATCGGGTAGTGAGGTGGACTGTGAACTGGCTGAAGGAGAGAACCCAGAGAGTTGTAGTCTATGGGGCGGAGTCTAGTTGGAGGCCTGTAACTAGTGGAGTGCCTCAAGGGTCGGTATTGGGACCAGTATTATTTAATATATTCATCAACGATTTAGATGAGGGAATTGAGTGTACTATCAGCAAGTTTGCTGATGACACTAAGCTGGGAGGGGTGGCCGACACGCCAGAAGGCTGTGCTGCCATCCAGAGGGACCTGGACAGGCTGGAGAGTTGGGCGGGGAGTAACTTGATGAAATATAACAAGGGAAAGTGTAGAGTCCTGCATCTGGGCAGGAACAACCCCAGGTTCCAGTATAGGCTGGGGAACGACCTGTTAGAGAGCAGTGTAGGGGAGAGGGACCTGGGAGTCCTGGTGGACGACAGGGTGACCATGAGCCGACACTGTGCCCTTGTGGCCAAGAAGGCCAATGGCATCCTGGGGTGTATTAGAAGGGGGGTGGTTAGTAGGTCGAGAGAGGTCCTCCTTCCTCTCTACTCTGCCCTGGTGAGACCTCATCTGGAATATTGTGTCCAGTTCTGGGCCCCTCAGTTTAAAAAGGACAGGGACCTGCTGGAGAGAGTCCAGCGCAGGGCAACTAAGATGATTAAGGGAGTGGAGGATCTCCCTTATGAGGAAAGACTGAGGGAGCTGGGTCTCTATAGTTTGGAGAAGAGGAGATTAAGGGGTGACCTTATTAGTGTATATAAATATATAAAGGGGGAGTGTCACGAGGATGGAGCCAGGCTCTTCTCAGTGGCAAACAATGAAAGGACAAGGGGTAATGGCTACAAATTGGAGCACAAGAGGTTCCACTTAAACCTGAGAAGAAACTTCTTCTCAGTGAGGGTGACGGAACACTGGAACAGGCTGCCCAGGGAGGTTGTGGAATCTCCTTCTTTGGAGACATTCAAAACCCGCCTAACACGTTCCTGTGTAACCTTGACTCCTAGGTGTTCCTGCTCCGGCAGGGGGATTGGACTAGATGATCTTTTGAGGTCCCTTCCAATCTCTAACATACTGTGATACTGTGATATAACATTAAAAACACGATCATCATTACGACTACAGTTTGCAAGAAGGAACGGATCCATCCAGTAAGGTGAAGGCCCAAACTATCAAAGACTGCTCCAATCCAATTTTGTTCAATATATTTTCTTTCTCTTTCTGCTTCTTGTTCCACTTTGGTCAGCTGGGATATATCATATTCTATGTTTGCAATTACATTAGGAATGTGAACACAACAATGATCTATTCTACCTTTCAAATATCCACAAACACCATGTTCCTTGAGTAACAACAGGTCTAATGCCATTCTGTTCTGCAGAGTCATTTTAGTTGTTGCTTGTAATTGCAAATTTAAATCTCTGAATCCTGTCTTTGTCACCCTGGCTAATCTTTTTGTTTGGCCAATCAGTTTTTCAATCATTTCTCTATTTCGATATGCTGCTATTTGTGCAAATAGAGATTCAAAAACCCACCCTATTTTAACCCCTATGGAGGGCTCCTGCCATTTGTCATCATCATCATCATCTACATTTCTTTTTGTTTGAATTTGCAGGGTTTCTAACTTGTTTTTGACTGGTGACTTTTTCCAAATTGGACAAAGAGTTGGTAATCCCAGGGTGATTTTTTATTTTTTTTTTTAACTGGGCCTTCTATGGGTAGGTGAGTAGTCCAGGTTTCATCACTTGCTGCCCAAACAAAATGTCCTATACTACGCACTGTAGAATATTTACAATCTTCATTGCTAATAGGGACCTGTATTCCTTTTCCTCCAATTTTAGTCCCCGGCATGCACATCCTGCCATTAAAGCAATCTTAACTGGAGGTATTGTGATTTCCTCAGGGTCCGTGTCACAATCTAAAATTTTGGTACAATTCCACCAAGGAACATTTTTGATAACATCCCGACTAACCCTATTTATAGACAGCAAATCATCGATGTCTATATTCTCTGCTATGTTTTGCTTTCCTGTCCATTTAAGGCACCAAGATGTATTCCCCATATATTGAAATTTCTGCAAAGTGCTCATTGATCAAATTGTGTCCCAGTTCTGTTTTAAACCATTTTATTTTTCTTTCTTTGCAAAGTCTGGATTGAGTTTGGTTGTGTACACAATTGCCAATTATTGTTCCTTTACATTCATACATGGTGTGATAGACTAGTATTTGAGAGGTTACTCCCCCTCGCCTAATTGTGGTAATGCATTCATTTCAGTCGTCGCTTTTATCAGCCGTGACATTTGCCTATATGTGCCCAAACAGAACCATTGCCAAAAGAGGTCCGGTCAGGATCATAGTGCTCAGCGGTCACAGCCCCAGGGGTTGCAGCCCTTGGCAGACCCTTCCAGCTGCAGCACTGATTCCCTCCGGTCTTGCCCTCTCTGGCAGGTCAGATGTATATTTCTCGTCAGCTATTATGACAATAATATTTGATCCACAACAACTGTTCCAACGAGGTTATAGTTTCACACCGAATGCAAAAGAACTCTTAATTGATTTCTCATTTATTACCCTCAGATCCCATACTAATCTATATTCACCATTTTCAAAAATAATCACTGCATCCAATTTGGCCAATAAGTCCCAAAAAAAAAGAAAAAGCACCTTCCTTACCATATCAGAGGTCTGTCGTGAGCAGCAGAGGTCGGTCGCGGTCGATGGCTCCTCGAGAATCTCTCGGTGCCGGCTGGAGCAGGATCGAGACGCGATCCGCCTCAGCAATGCCTGCAAGGTCCCACCTGGGTCGCCAAAATGTTAGCGTAGGAACTGACACATAACCACTGGAATGGTTATATGAGGTGCTTTATTGCAGCGCTGGGAAACCAGGGGCACGCGCCCAAATCTGGCTTCGACCTCATCACATCGCGTTCGCAATTTATACACTGAAAGTTACATAACTAATACATATTAAATACAGATTGCATCATTAACTAATACGTATGCATTAAGGATTGCCACATCAGTCTATTATGACATCAGCCTCTTCTGCGCTTGCACAGCCCCCCTCTGGTGGTCGTCCTGATGAAGTAAGGAGTCTTCCTCGGATGAAGTAAGAAGTCTTCCTCGGCTTGTTCTTTTCACCTTTTTGTCCTCTGGACATATCCCAACCATTATGTGGACACCAGCATTGTTCTATTTTCCCTTGACTACCTCTGGTAATTTCTAGGTTCTGCTTGGATAGAATTTCACAATATACTTCTCTAAATTCACCCATACACCCTTTACCATATATGGTTATATAAGCTCTTGCTACCAAGACTACCATTGTATCACTGGTTACAGGTTAACCATGATACCGGACTGCAGACGGAACTGCAAAATTATACCTCTTTCTACTCTACAAAATCACACTATTGATTTATAAACCTCTTAAACATAATCGCTCCTACCATTTTATATGATTATTTATCTTAAAACCTTCACTCTTTTCTAACATTATCAAATAACTTTTTTTTCCCCAAAGTCGCTCACCCTGCTTTGCACGGCTACAAACGAATGCCGGCCTGCTCAGCAGCAGCTACAAACGCCTGCCTGCTGGGCAGCAGCTACAGCTGCCTGCCTCCTTCAGCAGCAACCATAAATACCTGTTGGCAACCGCACTTTTGCATTAGCCCTTTCTTGCCCGAAATGTTAAACTGCTACCCGTCAAAAACTATTACATAAACCCAACAACAAAAAATATGCAGAACACCATCTGCCCTCAACACACACACACACGTATGGGATCCCACAAGCACACTCCACACAACTACAATATTTGAAGTACAAAATCCAGACAACAATTACTCCCAGTACACAATCCCATGTACAGAATGTGGCACAAGGACTCTGTTGGGACTAACAAGAAACCAGCTCCAAGAAGCATCATCGCAGTGCGAGGTGGCAGGCTCAACCTTAGCAGGCGTCCCCGATGAGGCTCTGCCTCCCCCACATCGCATGAGTCTTGGGCTTTTATACCAACCAAAATGCACACTCATTCCGACACAGGTGGCCAGCCGATGTTGGAAGAAGTGGCGAACAATATCCATAAAGGTCTCCAAAGGTCAATAGAAACCTGGACATACTTATATTTACCAACTTTTAGTACATGAGTATCACAGAGAGACTGTATTAAATGAGGTGTACATGGGGTTCCAAGTCCACAGTCTGTCACACTCTGCCTGATACCAATGATAAGAGTATACGAGACACCTTCCCACCGCAGGTCTTGATCCAGAACATACATCACTAGGAAAGCACACAATACGTCTGCATCCCCCACTGGTCTCGCTTCTCCCTTTACAGCTGTGTATTTAACGTGAGGATCCGGGGGTTATAAATCAGGCCCCTTTTCCAGATGAATAGGCTCCAGGTCAAAAGGACCATCCAGGTCAGTATCAGAATTATCAGGCATCAGAACCTCAGGAGCAGGAACAGCAGTCTGATGGACTGGTGGTGGTGGTGTTTTTTGTGTGTGTGTTGTTTTTTGTGGGTTTTTTTTTGGTGGGTTTTTTTTTGTTTTTTTTTTTTTTTTTACTTTAATGTAAAAAAGGTTGCTCCCTTCACTTTAAGAAGGACTGAAAACATCCATAAAACGGCTGTCCTAAGCTCAAATTTCAATTCATTCAATCACTGACGGGGGGGTGTCAGGCCATCATTGAAATACTGCAATAACAGCACTTAGCTCTAGTGTTTGTAGTGAATTGAAAAAGGACCAAGTATCTTCTGCTCTTTCCAACCATCGTCTGTTTGCCAAACATATCCGGCTGTGTGATTAATTTTGCTTGCATCTGTAAAGACAGTTAATCCTACAACGGGTTTACTAGGATAAAAGGTAACATCTTCAAACTGATTATTCTTTAGCATTGTAACCATCTTATGAGGTGGAAAATGTATATTAAGAGGACCAACAAAATCTATCAGAGCAAACTGAAAAGCAGAGCCAGATTGTTGTGCCCAGTCTAACCATACCACAAACAAATTTGTGATGGATCACAGCCCATAATTTCCTGACAACGTGAACGACCTCATACAATCAAAAGAGCAAATACTTCTAACTGAGTAGTTACAGTTTACGTAGGAAAATCCATTCTAAAATGAATAAAGAATCAGTCTTTTTGAAGATCCCACTGTGCTGGTAGACTAAATAGATAATACTCACTGTTGACAATAAACAGAATAACCTGTAAATCTGGATTCCACTGAGAAGCACAAGAGGTAGTGATTTTTGTCATGATGTCATCTAAGGCCTCATACTGAGCTTTTGATAGAACTCTTTTTTTTTTTTTGACTCACCCTATTGAATATCACCCATCAATTTCTGCATGCCAGACAAAGTTTTTATCTGTGTGGCAATTTCAACTTTTTGAGGCCTAATTTCAGTTTTGGAAATGATCCACCCCAAATATTTCCAAGGCTTCACTCTGCATCCTCTCTGGTGCAATTACCAGTCCTTCTTTCACTAATTCTGATTGTAGCAGGCAGATAGATGGTCCTTGTTTAAATCTTTGCCTGCAATTAGGGTATCATCCATATAGTAATAGATAGCATATTTTTGCAGTTTTGTCGGATAGGTTGCAGTGTCCAGGCAACATACATTTGACAAATAACAGGAGAATTTTTCATACCTTGAAGTAAAACAACACATTCATATCTCTTAGCAGGCTCTCCTTTGTTAATTGCTGGGACAGAGAAAGCAAACTTTTCACAATCACTTGGGTATAGAGAAATTGTGAAAATACAGTCTTTTAAATCAATTATTAAATCCCAACCCTGAGGTATCATTGAAGGGCTAGGCAAGGCAGGTTGCAAAGCAACGACATTCAATTGTCTAGTGTCCAAATTTGTCACATTTAATACATTTGTCTGCAAAACCAGTAATGCCTCCCTGAGGGGGGCGGTTGGTGAACTAATTTTCTTTACAGTACACTGTTTTGTTTTAAATGTCCCATCCGTCCACAATTATAACATCTCATACCTTTAGTACCCCCACGATCACCCTGACCTTGTTGTAGAAGGGGTTTAACAGCAGTGGCGAAGGCAGTAGCCATGTATCCAACCTTTTCTTCTGCTGTGCCCACTTTAAACCATATCTGAAGGTGGGGAGTAAGCAACTATTGAGCTATCATACGGATATCATATGGTGCCAAGATATATGCAGAAAAAATATGTGCGATAATTGCCTGAGTATATCATGATTTTAACCACTTGATGATGTTACCACTTGACGCGCCTCCTTTACTACTTTTAAATCCAATGCCTGCCACTCCTTTCCCCCCTGTGGAGTGTTAAACACCGGGAATGCTGAGGGACCCAGAGCCAAAAATTCCCCCATAACAACTGCATCTTTGATCATCCCACCACAACATTTAGCAGGGTTATTACCATAATCCCCTTCCTTATGCCCAACATCCCCCTCCCACTCCCCTTTCTTTACTACTGGATTGTAGGAGGGTGGGGCAGAGGGTTCGGAGGTTTCTTTTGTCTCCAATGCTTCTAATTTCTTCAGCAGCTGTCGCAGTTGACCATCACTGAGGCTGGTTCGCATCTGCCAATGAGCCGAACTGTCTGAACCGTCTGATCTGGGATCAGGAAGGGGAGGGTACAAGTCCGGTCCTGCCGGAGACTCTGGGTCTGGTTCCAATTCCGATTCGGTGTCTCCTTCCTCGGGGTTGGAGGTGACCGCGTTTGCACTCTCTGCCTGTACTTTCGGATGCAAATGCCGTTTCACTTTATCTTCCCCCTTATGCTGAGGAGGCTTCTGTGATGCTGTGCCAGGCACAACAGAGGGGGCAAATACCATAGACAAAGCACTCTTCTCTACCTCTGACTGACTTTGTGAAGGAGCAGCGGCCAGGAAAACAGATGCCACTGCTGCCCGTTCCAATTTTAATTCCTTTAAAGTCTCAATTATCAATCTCCATAATGTAGAATACTTCAGGGCTTCCTTTGTCCCTTTACTAATCTCATCCCACAAAGCCTGGCCTATACGTTCCCATTCAGAAACCTCAAAGGTAGCTTGCGCTGTGGGGCCCACTTTAACAGTCTCTGTAAGGCAGCACTATCATGTTGCAGTCCTCTCTTAGAGAGAAGATGTTGGAGGAGTTCCATCACTGCCTGTTCCTCTTTGGATAGCAAGTGCCCCTTCTCCTCCCCAGCCACTCACCTGATCAGGGCGAGATCCCACAGTTTGCAGATGTCTGACTTCACAGCACCAGGGCAGCGCTGAATTTCGTCCGGCTCTCCACCACCTCTTCTTTGATCGGACCTTCAAACTTGCATGCCACAAGTTACCAATCTGAGGGTCCCTGTTTGGGTGCTATTTGTCGACGCGGGAGTCACGGACAATGCAGGAGCAATCAATGTGATCAGCGAATGCCAATTTATTACAAAGCTTTAATTCCTTATATACCATTTCTTACAGGCACTTACCATGATTTGGCATATGATGATTGGATACATGTCTTGAAGACCCTTAGCAACTAACACATAATTGGTTAAGCACAGGTGTGAGAACTTGACCTCAAAAGCTTGCCAACAGTCCACAGTTCTCATTAACTCAGTGAATTACAGCTTCTTCTCATCTTGCTTGCTTAAGCTTCCTCAGTCCTCTTACGGCCTTGCTGTATCTTACAGGACTATTCAGAGTTCATGTACCAATTATCCATTCTCCCATGAGAACACTATCTCCACACAAGAGTACTATGAAAATCGCTGTGAACAGTAATCCGATGCCTAGAAATACTCAAGTTTGCAAATTTAACCCAGAAAAGCAATTTTTCAGATTTATCCATGAAAGGTAATCTCTTAAGGTTTCAAGAACTTATGTTTTTTGCATTTTTGTAGGTTTTTAATTGCTCTTGTAACTGATGTTTGACAGCATTGATTCTGTAATGTAGATTAGTATCAAATGCCCCTTGAATATGTTTTTTAACTCTATCCCATCCGTGTATAGCCTGATTCCAAGGTAAAGAGGCAACACGTGTATCCTGCTTGTGGAATTCCCAGTCACATTGTTGAGATAAATGTATATGCAAAGCTTCTTATTTATCTCTTAACCATAATATTGCAGATTCTGAACTGTCTAAATGAATCATTATCTGTTTGTTGTGGTTTAAGCCCAGCTGTAAATCAGAAACACACAGTCTCTGTCTCACTCCCCCCCTTTCCCTCCCTCCCCCAGCTACCGGAGGGATGGGGAGGAGAATTGGAAGAATGTAACTCCCATGGGTTGAGATAAGAACAGACCAGTAACTCAGGTATAACAAGAACCACTACTGCTACCACCAATAATAATAATAAGGGAAATAACAAGGGAAGAGAATACAAACGCTCACCACCTGCCGATCAATACCCAGCCTGACCGAGCTGTGATCTCGCCCTTTGGGGGTAACTGCCCCCAGTTCTACATCCTGGGCATGCCTTGCTGTGGTACGGAATACCTCTTTGGCTAGTTTGGGTCAGGTGTCCTGTCTCTGCTTCCTCCCGACTTCCCCTCCTCCCTGGCAGAGCAGGAGACTCAGACAGTTTTTCATCAGAGTAAACATTACTTATCAACAACTAAAACCATCTGTGTTATCAGTGCTGTTCCCAGGCCAAAAGTCAAAACACAGCACTGCACCAGGTACTAAAAAGGAGAAAAATGACTGCTACTGCTGAACCCAGGGCAATATCCACCCCTTATTTCATAACATTCACATCATGCTCAGATCCCACATTGCAAATATACCATCACTCTTATCTCATACATATACATATATATATATACATCCAGAGAGAGAGAGATTATTCGTTAGTGCATGGACCAATCCCTATAAAGCTTCTGAGTCCATTTGGTCCATGATGTTGAGCTCCATCTCTCGTAATAGTCTTTCAGAGCAGGAGAGGCTGGGTGCAGTGTTGGATCGTTTCCTGCTTATGCCAATTGTTCCTTTACAGCAGAACTCGTCTGGTTTCATCAAAGGTCATTCTTTCTTGTTATGATGGTCGGAGGGAGGTCAGGGCCAATCACTGGTGACCTGAGAACATCTCGTTGGTGAGCTATAAAAGCGCTACATAGCAGGCAACTGCAAACAATTGAGTTTATTCCCTATTTTCCCCTTAAACCAAATCCCCTTGTGGTGCACATCAGGCTTCCCCATCTTCCCGCATTACCCATCGAATATATCTGGGTCCCTGAGCAAAAGCAACCCCATGAGTCCTTTTGCCTTTACCTGAAGCAGATATAACCCAGACTTTCTTCCCCAGCAAATTCTTTAGGTGTGTGCAACACAGGAACTTTATCCTCTTCAACAGTATGTAAAAGTTCTGATTGGTCTGGGCCAGCCCTGTTGGCAGATCCTCTGGTGTTGACCAACCAGGTGGCTTTTGGTAAGCGTGTATCCCAACGTTTGAAAGTCCCACCACCAAATGCTCTCAGTGCAGTTTTTAGCAAACCATTATACTGCTCAATTTTCCCAGAGGCTGGTGCCTGGTAGGGGATGTGATATACCCACTCAATGCCATGCTCTTTGGCCCAAATGTCTATAAGTTTGTTTCGGAAATGAGTCCCATTGTCAGACTCAAATCTCTCTGTGGTGCTGTGTTGCCACTAAATTTGTTTCTCAAGGCCCAGGATAGTGTTCCAGGCAGTGACGAGGAGCACCGCGTATCTTTCCAGCCATCCGGTAGTTGCTTCCACCATGGTAAGCACATGGTGCTTGCCTTGGCGGGTTGGTGGGAGTGTGATACAGTCAATCTGCCAGGCCTCCCCATATTTGTATTTCAGTCATCGTCCTCCATACCAGAGAGGATTTAACTGCTTGGCTTTCTTAATTGCAGCACATGTTTCACACTCATGAATAACCTGGTCAGTAGTGTCCGTTTTTAAATACACCCCTCGATCATGAGCCCATCTGTATGTTGCATCTCTGCCCTGATGGCCTGAAGTGTCATGGGCCCACCAGGCCAAAAATAATTCACCCTTATGTTGCCTATCTAAGTCCATCTGAGCCACTTCAATCTTAGCAGCTTTATCCACTTGTTGGTTGTTCTGGTGTTCCTCAGTGGCCCGACTCTTGGGTACATGCTCATCTACATGGTGTACCTTCACCACCAGGTTCTGCACCCAGGCAGCGACATCTTTCCACAGTGCAGCAGCCCAGATGGGTTTACCTCTGCGTTGCCAGTTGCTCTGCTTCCATTGCTGCAACCACCCCCACAGGGCATTTGAAACCATCCCTGAGTCAATAGAGAGATAAAGTACTGACCACTTTTCTCGTTCAGCAGTGTCCAAGGCTAGCTGGATTGCTTTCACTTTGGCAAACTGACTCGACTCAACCTCTCCTTCAGTAGTTTCTGCAACTTGTCATCAAGGGCTCCATATAGCTGCCTTCCATCTCCGATGCTTTTCCACAGTACGACAGGACCCATCAGTAAACAAGGCATACTGCTGTTCACTTTCTGACAGTTTATTATATGGTGGGGCCTCTTGAGTACACATCATCTCCTCCTCTGGCAACATTCCAAAATCTTTGCCCTCTGGCCAGTCCAGTATGACTTCTAGAATGCCTGGATGACTGGGATTTCCTATTTGAGCTCCTTGTGTAATTAGTGCAGCCCACTTACTCCATGTAGCATTGGTTGCATGATGTGTAGAGGAGGCCCTCCCTTTGAACATCCAGCCCAACACGAGCCAGCGGGGTGCCAGAAGGAGCTGTGCTTCAGTGCCAATCACTTCTTAAGGTGTTCGAACCCCTTCATAGGCTGCCAGTATCTCTTTTTCAGTTGTGGTATAGCTGGCCTCAGATCCTCTGTATCCCTGACTCCAAAAGCCAAGGGGTTGACCTTGAGTGTTCAGAGGCTCCAGGTAGGACCATTCTCCCCGGCTGCGGTGTAGAATACATTTTTAACATCTGGCCCTGTCCAAGGGCTACTGCATGAACTATCTGTCATTTAATTTTCTCAAAGGCTGCTCAGGGCCCAACTGGAAATCATTCTTCTTCTGGGTCACATGATAAAGAGGGCTTAGAATCAAACTGTACTTCTGTATGTGCATTCTCCAGAACCCCACAACACCCAAGAAAGCTTGTGTCTCTTTCTCATTAGTCTGTGGAGACATTGCTGTTATCTTGTGGATCACATCTGTGGGGATCTGGTGACATCCATCTTGCCTTTTTACTCCCAAAAATTGAATCTCCTGTACAGGTCCCTTGACCTTACTCCATTTTATGGCAAAACCGTATTTCAGCAGGATTTGTATTATTTTCCTCCCTTTCTCAAAAACTTCTTCCACTGTACCACCCTACCTGATAATGTCATCAATGTATTGCAAGTCTTCTGGGGCTTGCCCCTGTTCCAGTGCAGTCTGGATCAGTCCATGGCAGGTGGTAGGGCTGTGTTTTCACCCCTGGGGCAGTCGGTTCCAAGTGTACTGCACGCCCCTCCAAGTAAAAGTGAACTGTATCCTGCATTCCTTGGCCAAAGGAATTGAAAAAACTGCATTGGCAATATCAGTCGTGGCATACCACTTGGCTGCCTTTGCCTCTAATTCATACTGAAGTTCTAGCATGCCCAGTACGGCAGCACTCAATGGTGATGGGACTTCATTCAGAATACGATAGTTACTGTTAGTCTTCACTCTCTGTTAGACTTTCACACTGGCCGTATGGGGCTATTAAAGGGCGAGTGGGTCCTGCTGATCACTCTCTGACTCTCCAGTCTGCAGATCAGCTTATGGATGGGAATCAGGGATTCTCAGTTGGTGTGATATTGCCGCTGGTGCACTGTTGTGGTTGCGATTGGCACTTCTTCTTTGGCCTTCAGCAACCCCACAACAGAAGGATCCTCTGAAATACCAGGCAAGGTGGACAGCTGCTCAATTTCCTCTGTCTCCAAAGCAGCAATACCAAAAGCCCATCGGTACCCTTTTGGGTCTTTGAAGTACCCTGTCCTGAGGTAGTCTATGCCAAGGATTCATGGAGCCTCTGGACCAGTCACAATGGGGTGCTTTTGCCATTTTCTCCCAGTCAGGCTGATTTCAGCCTCCAGTACAGCCAACTCTTGGGATCCTCCTGTCACTCCAGAAATAGAAATGTGTTCCACCCCTTGACAACTTGATGGCATTAGGGTACACTGTGCACTGGTATCTACTAGAGCCTTATACTTCTGTGGGACTGATGTGCTAGGCCATATGATCCACAGAGTCCTCTATATCCGATTGTCCCCTATCTCCATCTGGCTTGAGGTAGGGCCCCTCTAATTGTGATCACAACATTGGTCATTTAAGTCTTGTTGACAGGGATTAGCCTTTATCACAGAAGCTGGAGTAAAATCAGCTCTTCCACTCCATCTGGGAACCTGCTGTCATGGTTAAAATCCAGCCATGCAGCTCGTTCACTCACTCCCCCCCTTCCTCCCCCCTCTCCCAGAGGGATGGGGAGGAGAATAGAAAGAATGTAACTACCATGGGTTGAGATAAGAACAGTCCAGTAACTGAAGTATAACACAAATCACTACTGCTACCAATAATAATAATAATAATAATAATAATAATAATAATAAAGGATATAACAAGGGATACAACACCTCACCACCCGCCGACCGATAACTTGCCCCCCCAACCGAGCACTGACCAATACCTAGTCCAACTCCACAGAGAACTAGCCCTTCCGGGTAACTCTCAGTTACATCCTGGGCATGACATACTGTGGTACGGAATACCTCTTTGGCTAGTTTGGTTCAGGTGTCCTGTATCTGCTTCCTCCCGACTTCCCCTCCTCCCTGGCAGAGCATGAGGCTCAGAAATCCTTGGCCAGACTAAACAGCAACTAAAAGCATCGTTGTTATCAGTGCTGTTCCCAGGCCGAAAGTCAAAAACACAGTGCTGCACCAGCAGAAGGAGAAAAAATGACTGCTACTGCTGAACCCATGACACCTGCTCACCAGAGACTGAAGCCGCAGCTTTCATGGGATGATCAGCCTAGACCTTTGTTCTCCTCTTCAATTCAGGCATCTATTCTTCCAGAACTGAGGTAGGTTTTCCATCCCATTTCCTCATGTCTCCTCCATGATCCCACAGGTAAAACCATAGGGTGGCCTGTGGTGCATACCTCCTGTGTCTTCTCTCTCAAGCAGTAGGACGCCTCTTGTTAATAGCTGAGACATGGGTTGCTACACGTGGGGAGCTTGACAGATTGGATAGATATTCTCTCAATTGCTTGAACTCCTGGGACAGTTTTTCCACAGCTGAAATGATGGAAGGGGTGAGATTGTCTTTAAACTCTCGGAGTTTATGAATCATTTCATTCACAATGTTGGTGGTAGCATGTCATTCCAGGTTATTGCTGCCAGTGAATGGGCATATGATGACAGTGCGTTCCATCTAAATTTCCGCCACATGGGTTGTGCACATTCAACTTCATCTGGATCTATGGGTGCACTCCCCACATCTGGCTTGCAATAAATCATCTCTACAATAGCTTATAACCTCAGAGACTGGATGACTTTATCGTGGTCCACTTGGCCGAGCGACTCATACCATCGTCCTTGTATGGAAACCTTTCTTTCACAGATGCAAAGAGCCACCTCCAAAGGCGGAGGGATCGTTTCTCTTTTGCAATTGCTTTGTCAATTCCCCCTTCCCTAGCAAGTGATCACAGCTCATTGGCTTCCCTACCTTCTATTTTGTGACCGTTGGCCCCATTGTCCCAGCATTAAAGCAACCATGTGTTGATGTGCTCCCCTGGTTGACGGGTAAAATCTTTTTGCATATTCCGTAGCTCTGGGTTGAGAAGTCACCTCTTCTTCCTCTGGTGCATGTAATAATAACTCCTGATCAGATGCTGTCCTGTGTAGTAAGTGCATTGTTTATTCCTATTTTTTCTTCATCTTTCTTTTCTATTTTTTGCTTTTCCCCTCACGTACAGGGGCAACCAATATTGGTATGAATTGCTCCTCTGGTTTAGCTTCAGTGACTATAGCTGTGGTTGGAGTGGCTGCAATATCTGTTGTTGGGGTTTAAGTAGCTGCTGTACTAGTCCCTGGGGTTGGTGCAGTTGCTGTATTTGGAGTTTGAGTAGCTGCATTGTCTGTTGCTTTGCCATCAGATCCAGAAACATCTTTTTCCCTTTGAAGGTGCTGGATAGTGTTGAACAGGGCTCTGTAAGCATAGGCCAAGCCCCAACACATTGCCATGATTTGTCACCCTCTGATATGACCAGGATGACAACACACCTCATTTAAGCGTTTTACTAAGTTTTCTGGATTTTGCCCTTGTTCGGTGGTGAAGTTCCAAAGCACTGGAGGGGCCCGCTGGCCTAGCTACTTGCCCATACTATCCCACACACCCTGCCACTCATGACTTTCCAGCCTCGGGAAAAATCTCTTGGCCCTCCTATATCATCGTTAACCCTAGACAAGGCCAAAAGCCAACTCTGCTTAACTTTCGAGATCAGATAAAATAAATGGTGGTGGATAAAACACACTCTGCATGTGTGCCAGGATTGTGATCCTTATCGCAGTCACCAGTCAGGTCTCAAGTGTACCCAAAGGCCATTCAAAACCTTCAGAACTCTCAAATGATGCTGTAAACAGTCTGGTGGGGGGGCTGGGAATGTAAGGGAATGTCTTCTTCGTAGGCTGTCCACCCAAGGAGGGGAAAATGATATGTAATTGCTAAACATTTCTAATATAAACCTTTCAAAGTATAGAGGTGGTGACCACACTTTGAACGCAAGCCAGATCAGTTTCATGATCAGTGAGTCTATTGTATTTCAAGTTATTACCATAAAGTACAGTGAAACAAGAACTTTAGCCCAGGCCCCCCATCCGATAAACACTAAAACAACAAATGCTGGCTCTAAGTAAGATACAACATGCTGAAACTCCAAGATCAAGAGCAACAACTTTGAGAGCCAATAAATTAGCATTGTGACAAGTGACTATTAATCTGAAAACAGGAAATGCTTATGACAAATACAATTAGACACACTCTGGTGAGATCTGTTGTTATCTCAAGCCTTCCAACCGCCACGTTGGGTGCCATAAAGAACTGTAGTGGATTAAGCCCAGCTGGCAACCCAGACCCATGCAGCCGCTTGCTCACTCCCCCCTCTTTCTCTGCCCCCCTCCCAGAGGGATAGGGAGGCGAATCAAAAGAATGTAACTCCCATGGGTTGAGATGAGAACAGTCCAGTAACTAAGGTATAACACAAAACCACTAATGCTACCAGCAATAATAATAATGATAAGGGGAATAACAAGGGAAGAGAATGCAAACGCTCAAAACCTGCCAACCAATACCCAGCCCAACCAAGTAGTTATCTCGCCCTTCCAGGTAACTGCTCCCACTTTTATACTGGGCATGGCATGCTGTGGTATGGAATACCTCTTTGGCTAGTTTGGGTAAGGTATCCTGTCTTTGCTTCCTCCCGGCATCCCGTCCTCCCTGGCAGAGCATGAGACTCACAAAGTCCTTGGTCAGAGTAAACAGTACTTAGCAACAACTAAAACCATTGTTCTTATCACCGTTGTTCCCAGGTCAGAAGTCAAAACCACAGCACTGCACCAGCTACTAAGAAGGAGAAAAATGACTGCTACTGCTGAACCCAGGACACTAAGAAATCAGTGCTGTGAAATTGCAGAAGACTATAATAACAATGTTTTCAGAAATGTCATTCCAGATTTCAGTTCATGCAGTTAATAAAATTTGCTCTACATTCAATATTACATTAAACAGCTCCTTTCAACATTTCAAACCACTGCAGTGTTTTAAAATTTATACTTTCCCCTTTCTTACACTGTTCAGACACTTGTGTTCAACAGCTAAAACCTAAGTGTACAATGAAAATGATATATTGCTTGAATAAAAAACTCACACAAAATACATGAAGCAAATTTACAGTGATAAACATTTACTCTATAACTGTCATGGTTTAAAACCAGCCAGACAGCTCGTTCACTCACTCCCCCCCCCTTTCTTGCCCTTCCCCTACTCCCGGAGGAACGGAGAGGAGAATTGAAAAGTATGCAACTCCCACAGGTTGAGATAAGAACAGTTTAGTAAGTAAGGTATAACACAAATCACTACTGCTACCACCAATAATAATAATGATAAAAGAAATAACAAGGGAAGAGAATATAACACCTCAGCACCAGTCAACTGATAACTCGGGGGCCCCCCCCCCCAGCCTTGCCAAGCACCGACCAATACCTCCTCCAACCCCCCAGTCACCTAGCGCTTCCGGGTAAATCTCCGTTACATCCTGGGCATGACATGCTGTGATATGCAATACCACTTTGGTCAGTTTGGGTCAGGTGTCCTGTCTCTGCTTCAGTCTGCAATCAGACAAGGGAGGAAGGGAGGAAGGTGTGGAGACAGTGTTCTCACAGGAGAATGGATAATTGGAAGGGAGGGAGGGAGGGAGGGAGGGAGGGAGGGAGGAAGGGAGGAAGAGAGAAAGGATGACCGGCAGGGTAGGCAGAAATCCAGGCAAGGAAGGAATGTCTGGTATGTGAAGATGGCAGTCAGACAAGGAAGGAAGGGAAAAAGGGAGGAAGGGAGGAATGGAGGGAGGGAAGGAGGGAGGGAGGGAAGAAGGTTTTTGTCTGATCATATTGATCTCTGACTTGGTCCATATATTTTCTGCGGCAAATGGCGCCCGAACAGGGACCACCCCTATTTTTCATATTGAAACTGAGGGAATTAAAGCGTGTGGCACTGAAGAAAGTGGAAAAAGCGGAGCTGCAGGGACGTCAGCTGGGTTTAATCCACAGGACCAGGATCGGGAGGTAGATGCCGCGGAACAGAGCCTTGTGAGCCCGGAAAGAAACTGCGCAGTGCAAATAAGGTAACAGCCGACGGGGTCTGGAGGAGGGTTAGGGTGGGGAAAGGAATGGTCATCCTTAAACTCTTCCAACATATCCTCTCAGTGAGAAGGATAGAATATGATGATAATATGCTAAAAAGACTATTGCTCTGGAGTAAAGAAAAAGAGCTGATCAAGGGGGTTAATGAAGCTTTTGATCTCGGGACCTGAAAAAAAAAAAAAAAGTATATTTGGGGCACGCTTGTGGGATGAAGTAGGTCTAAGGAGGAGAACTCTCTTGTCGCCCCCTGGCGACTACTGAAAGAGACTCTAGCCGCAATGAAGGCTGAGAAACAGGCGGAAAAATCTGCTTTTACAGCTCTCTCTCTGACTCACCTTGACAACAGCAGGGCTCGGCACCTACACTAGATTCAGCACCCTTCGCTACAGCCATGAGTGTGTCGTCTGTTTCGGGCATAAAACATTCTGGCCAAAAACCAGCGCGCCGTAAAGTACAAATGTCTGAGGATTCTGCGCCTTTCCCCTATCCTGTGTCGACAATGCCTTTACCGGCGGTAGCTCTAGCTGATATTCTGGAGCCAGTAGCGTCTACTGAGCAACCGAAACAAACTGATGTTAAGCCTTTTCATGCTGCTACTGCCCCTAAACATAATCTCCAAGGTTTTTTGCCAGGGTGGGATTCTCCTAAGGAGGAGAGTGTAACTCCGAAAAAATAACCACCTCCGCCACCTACACCACCACTTGCAGCACTCCCACCAGAGCCGCAAAATGAGTGGGGCTGGGAACAATGGACAAAATCCTTAGATAAACAATTACAGGACTTGCGAAACTGTCTGGACAAATTGGGGGAGGAGAGGGAGCAAACCAGAAAAAACGAAAAAACTTGAAAAACCAGGTAAGATCAGTCCTTGTGATGTGCCGTTACCACCGACTCCTACATCTAATAAAGTTAATCCGAGTGCCATGAGATGGTGAGGCTGCATTCAGGGTTATTATAAATACTCAGGGACAGATTGTCTGGACTCCTATGGACTGGAAAGCTATGAAAGAAATTAAGGGAGCAATTACTCAGTATGGGTTGTCTTCCCCATATACACAGCAAATGTTATCTCCTTTCTTTTCTAGTACAGTTCTAACTCCAAATGATTGTCTTAGAGTGGCTGCAATTTTATTAACTCCTTCACATATCCTACATTTTAAAAGTGGGTTGGAGGAGCTTGCTGCAGGGGCTGCAGATGAGAATTCAGAGTGTAATCCTCATCACCCTTTGCACGGTGTTTCATCTGAAATGTTATCGGGAAAGGAACAATTTCACCCTGATGGAGTACAAGCTCATATTGAAATTGAAGTTTTACAGCAAGCACAGCAATTGGCTTTAGCTGCTCTAAAAGCTGTGCCAGAAGCAGGAAAACCTAATCCTTCATATACATCAGTAAAGCAGGGACTTACTGAGACATATATGCAATTTATTGAAAGATTGACAGAGGCTATTGAAAAGAATATTGATCTGGCATCTAATGCTAAAGAATAGATGCTTATGTCTCTGGCTATGGAAAATGCTAACACAGCTTGTAAGCGTATTTTGCAGGTTTTGCCAAAATCTGCTGGTCTTCAAGAAATGATGGATGCATGTTCTAAAGGGGGCACAGTAGAGGAAAAGTCTGGATACATGGCTACTGTCTTTGCCACTGCTGTTAAACCCCTTCTATAACAAGGTCAGGGTGATCGTGGAGGTACTAAAGGTATGAGATGTTATAACTGTGGATGGACGGGACATTTTAGACAAAACTGTACTGTAAAGAAAATGAGTTCAGCAACCCGCCCCCCTCAGGGTGGTGTTACTGGTTTTGCAGATAAATGTACTAAATGTGACAAATTTGGACACAAGACAACTCAGTGTTGCTGCTTTGCAACCTGGCTTGCCTAGCCCTTCAATGATACCTCAGGGTTGGGATTTAATAATTGATTTAAAAGACTGATTTTTCACAATTCTACACCTAAGCAATTGTGAAAAATTTGCTTTCTCTGTCCCAGCAATTAACAAAGGAGAGTCTGCTAAGAGATATGAATGGGTTGTTTTACCTCAAGGTATGGAAAATTCTCCTGTTATTTGTCAACTGTATGTTGCCTGGGAATTGCAACCGAACCAACAAAAACTGCAAAAATGTGTAATCTATCACTATATGAATGATATCCTAATTTCAGGCAAAGATTTAAACAAGGACCATCTGCTCTAACTGATACAATCAGAATTAGCTAAAGCAGGACTGGTAATTGCACCAGACAAGGTGCAGTGTGAAGCCCCTTGGAAATATCTGGGGTGGATCATTTCTGGAACTGAAATTAGGCCTCAAAAAGTTAAAATTACCACACAGATAAAAACCTTGTCTGACGTGCAGAAATTGATGGGTGATATTCAGTGATATGAGGCCTTAGATCACATTATGACAAAAATCACTACCTCTTATGCTTCTCAATGGAATCCAGATTTACAGGTTATTCTGTTTATTGTCAACAGTGAGTATTATCCATTTAGTCTACTAGCACAGTGGGATCTTCAAAAGACTGACCCTTTATGCATTTTAGAATGGATTTTCCTACGTAAAACTGCAACTACTTGGTTAGAAGTATTTGCTCTTTTGATTATACGAGGTTGTTCACGTTGTCAGGAAATTATGGGCTGTGATCCATCACAAATTTGTTTGCCACTTACTGGGGTATGGTTAGACTGGGCACAACAATCTAGCTCTGCTGTTCAGTTTTCTCTGATAGCGTTTGTTGGTCCTCTTAATATACATTTTCCACCTCATAAGACGTTTACAATGCTAAAGAATAATCAGTTTGAAGATGTTACCTTTTATTCTAGTAAACCTGTTGTAGGATTAACTGTCTTTACAGATGCAAGCAAAACCAATCACACAGCCGGATATGTTGGGCAAACAGATGATGGTTGGAAAGAGCAGAAGATACTTGGTCATTTTTCCGATTTGCTACAAACACTAGAGCTAAGTGCTGTTATTGCAGTATTTCAGTGATGGCCTGACACCCCTCTTAATATTGTCTGAGATTCTTTATATGTTGTAGGCATTGTTCAATGTATAGAAAGGGCAATTTTACAAGAAGTCACTAATCACAGGTTGTGGATCTTGTTAAATACCTTATTACATCTTGTGAATACTTGTAAATGTACATATTTTATTATGCATATTCACAGTCACTCAGGCCTTCCAGGAAGCCTTAGTGAAGGCAATAACAAAGTGGATAAATTAGTTGCCCCAGCATGGGCAGGACCCTCTGTAAATATCTTTCAACAAGCTCGAGCATCCCATGCCTTCTTTCATCAATCAGCAAAGATGTTAGTTCGACAGTTTGGACTGTCCCTAACAGATGCCTGAGGCATTGTGCAATCTTGTCCCAATTGTCAAGGCCAAGCAGTAGGTATAGGCCTTGGAGTGAACCCTCGAGGCCTCCAGCCTCTTCAGCTTTGGCAAATAGATGTGGCTCATGTACCCTCTTTTGGGAAATTGAAATATGTCCATGTTACTATTGACACTTTTTCTCACTTTGTCTGGGCCACTCCCCTGGCTGGTGAGACTGCACGCCATGTAATCATACATCTGCGTGGTTGTTTTGCAGCTATGGGAGTACCTTCACAGCTAAAACCAGACAATGCATCTAGCTATACCTCTTCAACACTTTCTAGATTTTTGAATACTTGGGGTATTTCTCATATCACTGGTATTCCTCATTCTCCTACAGGACAAGCTATTATCGAAGGAACACATCAAACTTTGAAACAGTTGTTGGAAAAACAAAAAACGGGGGAAGAAGGACTTACACCAATAGCAAGGATACAGAAAGCTGTATATGTTATGATTTTTTTGCGATCGACAGGAGATTTTAATGACCCCCCTGCTATAAAACATGGTCAAGCATTAGGTTCAGGTTATATGACTAAAACTCCGGGTATTCTGGTCCAGTACAAGGATTTGGAAACTTGCATTTGGAAAGGTCCTGCGGAAGTAAAACTAACTGGTCAAGGTAATATGTGTGTAATTACAGATTCTGGTCTGTGGTGAGTGCCAGCTTGATGGGTGAAACACTGGAAAGAGTCAGCATTGCCCCAGGACACCCCCCTTGTCAGTGATTGAAGGAATTGAAATTTGAGCTTAGGACTTGTGTTTTATGCATGTTTTCAGTCCTTCTTAAAGTGAAGGGAGCAACCTTTTTTACGTTAAAGTAAAAAAAAAAACAAAAACACACACACAAAAAAACCCAACAAAAAACACACAAAAACCCAAACAACAAACCACCACCACCACCACCACCCAGCTCCCCCCCCCCGAATCTCCAGGGAAGTGAGACCAGCACAGGATACAGATGTATTATGTGCTTTTCCGGTGGTGGGAAGGTCTCTCGTATGCTCTTATCAGGGGTATTGGGCAGACTGTGACGAACCGTGGACTTGGGACCCTCATTTAATACAGTCTCTCTGTGATACTCAGGTACTAGAAGTTGGTAAAGATAAGGATGTCCAGGTTTCTATCGACCTTTGGAGACCTTTATAGATATTGCTGGCCACTTCTTCCAACATAGGCTGGCCACCTGTATCGGAATGAGTGTGCATTTTGGTCAGTATAAAAGCCCAAGCCTCATATGATGTGGGGGACTCAAAGCCTCTGCGGGGACGTCCGCTAAGGTTGAGCTTGCCACCTTGCACTGCGATGATGCTTCTCAGAGCTGGTTTTCCTGTTAGTCTCCACAAGCTCCTTGTGCCACGTTCTGTACGTGGGATTGTGTAGTGGGAGTAATGATTGGATTTTGTGCTTCAAATATTGTAGTTGTGTGGAGTGTGCTTGTGGGATCCTATACGTGTGTGTGTGTGTGTGTTGAGGTCAGATGGTGTTCTGTGTGTTTTTTTTTGTTGTTGTGTTCATGTAAAAGTTTCTAATAGATAGTAGTTTGACATTTTGGGCAAGAAAGGGTTAATGCAAAAGTGTGGTTGCCGGCAAGTGTTTATGGTTGCTGCTGAAGCAGGCAGGCAGCTGTAGCTGCTGCCGAGCAGGCCAGCGTCTGTAGCAGTGCAAAGCAGGATGAACAAAAAAAAAAAATCAACAAACAAACAACAAACAAACAAAAACCCCAAACAATAACATAAACCTGGTATTTGATGAGAGTTCAGTACCCATGTTCAAAAGAAGCTACCCTCTGATTCCAGTGGAATGGCCAGGATGGATTCCAGAACCCAGGACTGAAAAAACAAAACAAAACAAAACTTAGTATGTTTAAAGTAACCTGGGGGTGAATCCAAGACTTGGAGGAACAGATCAGTTGAAACAGAAAAAGCGAGAGGGGCAGTGCAACCACAAGCTTTATGAGCCATCACCTAAGCAGCATCAGGGTGGCAGAGAAAAAAAACAAAACAAAGGGGCAATGATGCAGCAAACTCCTCGTTTAACCTGTCTACTTCTCAAGAACTGATAACCTGGAGGAGGAGGTGTATTTGTGTCCTCCTGCCTACAGGTCCATGGCAACTGCCTGTAAAGTTTGTCAAGCCTTGCCATGAGCTGGGCAGACGAGTGGAGGAACCTGATGCTTCAGCTACAGGAGCTGAACGTGAATACCCCAAGCAGAATGAGATAGAGGAAAACTAATGATTGCAAAACATCACTTGGGGGAAACTGAAAAGTAACAGCTTGAATGTGTGTGTTTGTAAAGTAGCTATTGTTAGATGCTGTTATTTTGTGTATAAAACCACCTGTATTTACTAGCCAGTTGCTAATAAGATACTACACCTTGTATTGTATAGATTTGTCACTTGTATAAGAGATGTTAGAGTATGGAAATTTGCAGTATCTTCTAGAAAATGCTAAGGCAAAAGATACAAATATTCTAATACAATGGTAGTGTTATAGAGCAGGTAACAGAACAAATTAAGGGTGGGAGAATTCCACTGGTAAGAAAGTTCTTTGGCTAGTCCCTCGCTGCCATCAGCATCTTCAACGTGCTGCTGCACCCTGTAATAGTTACTCTGCTAACGTAAATCTGTGTGTGTGCCTTGCCATAATAACTACTTGTTACTGGATGAATCAGGTGAAACTCTGCATTGACAACAAGGTGCAAGGATCGGGGCTGACCAAATGCCTGATACCACAATCAAGGGCAAGACTGGGTTGGCCTCTGTGTTTGCCACCAAGTAGAACCTATAGCTCCGCTGCTGGCTGCAATCTTGATGTGAAGGATGGCCTCCCCTGTTACCAGAGAGCCATACAGCAGAAAAAAGGGGCAGGCCCAGCAGCCTGTAGTTGTCATATGTTGGAAATATGATCTAGCCCAAATCCCCTGCTAGGGTCATCCAAAAGATATATAAAACAAAAAGGGAGATATGTGGAGGCAGTGTTCTCACAGAAGAATGGATAATTGGTACATAAATCCTGAAAGATACAGCAAGGCCATGAGAGGCCCGAGCAAGCTTAAGAAAGCAAGATAAGAAGCAGCTGAAATTAACCTAGTTAATGAGAACTGTGGACTGTTGGCAAGCTTTCGAGGTCAAGTTCTCACACCTGTGTTTAACCAATTATATGTTAGTCACTAAGGGTCTTCAAGACATGTATCCAATCATAATATGCCAAATCACTGTAAGTGTATGTAAGAAATAGTATATGAGGGGTTAAGGCTTTGTAATAAACGGCTTTTGTCTGATTATATTGATCTCTGACTGGGTCCATATATTTTCTGCAGCAGTGGTGTTCCTCAGAGTTTGGTATTGGGCCTGGTGCTGTTCAACAACGTTGTTGGTACACATGGACAGTGGGATTGATGTACCCTCAGCAAGTTTGCTGTTAAACCCAAGCTGTGCAGTCAGCACGCTGTAGGGAAGGGATGCCATCCAGAGGGACCTGGACAGGCTTGAGTGGAGGGCCTGTGCAAACCTCATGAAGTTCACCACGGTGCACCTGGGTTGGAGGAATCCCAAGCAGAACTACAGGCTGAGCAGAGACTGGATTGAGAGCAGCCCTGAGGAGAAGGACTTGGGGTGTTGGTTGATGACAAGCTCAACATGAGGCGGCTTCAGTGTGAGTTTGCAGAGCAGAAAGCCAACTGTATCCTGGGCTGCATTAAAAGGAGCGTGACCAGTAGGTTAAGAGACGTGATTCTCCCCCTCTACTCTGCTCTTGTAAGACCCCACATGTAGTACTGCCCAGCTCTGAGGCCCCTAAGACAAGAAGGATGTTTTGAACTGCTTGAGCAAGTCCAAAAGAGGGCCATGAAGATGATCGGGAGGTGGAGCACCTCCCATATTAAGACAGGCTGAGAGAGCTGGGCTTGTTCAGCTTGGAGAAGACTCCAGGGGGACCTAATAGCAGCCTTCCAGTAACTAAAAGGATCATATAAGAAATGTAGAGTGAGACTTTTTACAAGGGCATGTAGTGACAGGACAAGGGGAAGTGGCTTTAAGCTGAAAGAGGGTAGATTTAGATTAGACATTAGGAAAATATTCTTCACCATGAGGGTGGTGAGGCCATGGCACAGGTTGCCCAGAGAAGCTGTGGCTGCCCCATCCCTGGCAGTGTTCAAGGCCAGTTTGGATGGGGCTTGGAGCAACCTGGTCTAGTGGAAGGTGTCCCTGCCTATGTCAGGGGGTTGGAAGTAGATGATCTTTAAGGTCCCTCCCAACCCAAACCATTGCATGATTCTATGATATAATTCTATGATAAGTTCACCCCCTGAGCTTTTAGATTTCTAGGCTGAACAATCCCAACTTTCCCAGCCTTTCCTCAGAGGAGAGATGCTTCAATCTCTTAATTATCTTAGTGTCCATTTGCTGCACACTCTCAGGTGTGGACACAACAGTGCTGAGTAGAGGGGAAGGATCACCTTCCTTGACCTGCTGGCAATACTTTGTCTAATACAGTCCCTGGATACTGTTTGCCTTCTTTGTGGTAAGGGCACATTGCTGGCTTATGGTCAACTTGTCCACCAGGACCCCAGGTCTTTTTCTGCCACACCTCTTTTCTAGCCAGTCATTCCCCAGGATGTGCTAGTGCATGGTTATACCTTTTATCACTCTTTTTAAATGAAATCCCTGGTCTCCAGTACCCTGACCCAATACCTTCCCATCCCCATTACAGTGGGGGTCAAAATACCATGTGCTGCCTTGCTCTCCAGATGGCCTCGACCCACTTAGAGAACTGCTTCCCCTATTGCATGCCTACCCTTAAGCCTTTGTTTCAAAGGAGCAGGCAGAGCTGTGCAGACAGGCAAAAGGCAGAGCGGCTAGACATGGGTTGTTTGTCAGGATCTGGAGCTCCTCAGCCTGCCAGTGGCTTTTCCTACATTTCCTCTGCTCTCACAGCCATTTCAGTACTTATCATGTGTCCTGGGTTCGGCTGTAACAGTTAGTTTTCTCCTTCCTAGTAGCTGGTGCAGTGCTGTTTTCGACTTTCAGCCTGAGAACAACACTGATAACACACCGATGGTTTTAGTTGTTCCTAAGTAATGTTTACTCCGATCAAGAACTTTTCAGTCTCATGCTCTGCCAGTGACGAGGGGCACAAGAAGCTGGGAGGAAGCAGAGACAGGACATCTGACCCAACGTAGCCAAAGGGGTAGTCCATACCACAGCACGTCATGCCCAGGATAGAAACTGGGGAGGAGATACCTGGAAGGCCCAGGTCACTGCTCAGGTCAGGCTGGGTATTGGTCAGTGGGTGCTGAGCAATTGTATTGGGTATCACTTGTGTTTATTGTTTTTTTTTCCTTTTACCCTTCGAGCTTTATATCCTCTCCCCTTGTTAATTCCCTTATCATTATTATTATTGGTGGTAGGAGTAGTGTTTTTGTATTATACCTTAGTTACTGAACTGTTCTTGTCTCAACCCATGGGGTTCCCATTCTTTCAGTTCTCTTCCCCATCCCTCCAGGAGCAGGGGGGGGAGAGTGAGGGGGAGTGAGCGAGCAGCTGCATGGTTCTGAGTTACTGGCTGGACTTAAACCACAACATCATGCCAGAAAAACTCATGACCAGAATTCTCACAGCTCTGAAACTGGCCTGAAAATCAAAAGTGAGGACCCATGCAGCAAGGAGGTCAGGCCTTCAGGGCAGGAAGGAGTGGGTGATATATGGACTGTACAGGAATGGGTGGATTGTGCAGGTGGTGGGCTCTGCAGCCCCTGGTACTGTTGGAAAAGAGTGAAAATTTTGAAAAGATAGAGTAGTTATATATGTAAAACTGGTAGAAATGATTACTTAAGAAATCCATAAATCAGTAGAATGGTTCTGTCGAAACTTTGTAGTTTCATACCAGGGTTATTCTATAACGAATGATACAATGGTAGTTTTGGTAGCAGGAAGCAACACACCTGTATGGTGAAGGGTATAAGTGATAAATTAGAAAAGTATATTGTAAGAATCTATCCAAGTAGAACCTAGGTATACCAAAAGGCAGTCAAGGGGAAATAGGAGGGCAGCTGACCTCCACATAATGGTGGGAACACGTCCAAAGAACAGAAAGCGAAAAGGACAAGCTGAGGAAGACTTCTTACTTCATCTGAGGAAGACTACTTACTTCATCTGAGGAAGACTCCTTACTTCATCAGGACGACCACCAGAGGGGGCTGCGCAAGCGCAGAAGAGGCTGATGTCGCAATGGACTGATGTAGGGCATACGTGTGATTGATGATGTAATCCGTGTTGGATACTGTATAAATTGGGAATGCTAGGTGACAAGACTGAAGCCAGATTTGGGCGCGTGCCCCTGGTTTCCCAGCGCTGCAATAAAGCACCTCATATAACCATTCCGGTGGTTATGTGTCAGTTCCTACGCTAACATTTTGGCAACCCAGGTGGGACCTCGCGGGCATTGCTGAGGCGGATCGCGTTTCGGTCCTGCTCCAGCCGGCACTGAGAGATTCTCGGGGAGCCATCGACCGCGACCGACCTCCGCTGCTCACGACGGACCTCTGATATGGTAAGGAAAGGTGCTTTTTCTTTTTTTCTGATTCGGTCACAGTGCCGATTTTGTAAAGTATGGTTTGGTAATTACGGTACCGAATTTCTGTATGGTTTGGTAATTACGGTACCGCATTTTTGTATGGTCTGATAATTACGGTACCGAATTTTGGTAAAGTGTAAGGGTATAGACTTCTGATAAGCTTGGCTGTAGGCGAAGCCTGCTTGGTTTGGTGAAACTTTGGCTTCAAAAAGTCTACCAGAGAGATGCGGTGAAAGCTGCATCTGGCCTCGCGAAGTCTGATTTGGTAAAGCCTGCCTGTTAGACGCAGCGAAAGCTGCGCTTGGTTGGGGCTAGGGAGCTCCCGGGGTAAAAGCCTAGGCGCCGTCCGTTAGACAGTAGCGAAAGCTCTGCAGGTTCGGCAGAAGTGGTATTGGTATTGGTATTGGTATTGGTATTTGTGCTGCGGGATCAGCATCTGTCTGTCTAAATGTTGTAACTTAGTGGCGAGTGTGTGGTGTGTGTGGTGTAGAGAAAAAAAAAGAGAAAAAGAGAAAAAGAAAAAAGAGAAAAAAAAAGAAAAAGAAAAAGAAAAAGAGGAAAAAGAGGGGAAAAAAAGGAAAAACAAAAGGAAAAAGAAAAAGAAAAAAAAAGAAAAAGAGGAAAGAAAAAAAGGAAAAAGAGAAAAAGAAAAAAAAAAATGCTGTCGGTTCCCAAGTCCTCTCCCTTAGGCTGTATTTTAAGCCATTGGAAGGAGGGTGGATTTGGGCAGAGTATGCTGAAAAGCAAATTAATTAATTATTGTAATGTATGGTGGACACAGTATGAACTGGGGGATCAGGAGAAATGGCCTGAAAAATGGAACTTAACAGTATAATACTATACTGCAGTTGATGTTATAACAGGAAAGAAAACGGGACAAGGTGTTATATATAATTCTTTTCTTTAAGAAATAATGGTGAGTGGCAAAAATCTTGTGAAATAATGGGTGCAAAGGTAAATGTTAATGAACAGTGTAAGGAATGTGTTACTGAGAAAATGTATGAAGTGCCTTGTTTTAGACAATAGCTTACAACACCGGAGCGATATTGAAAGTTTGGATTTGGCAGCTGCTCCGTCAGCCCCGCCAGCATTAAATGAAGAAAGGGGGGGAGAAGATGAGTGATAGTGATCTCGAGAGTCTGGATAGTTGCGAGTGTAAAAGAGATCAGAAAGCAAGCCTCCCTATTACCCCAGTCTCGCATAGAACTCGACAGAGGGAAAATAAAAAGAAAAGTGCAGGCTCAGACGTCCAGAGGAGTGCTTGCGCCTTTAAGACAGAAGGACCGGTGTGCATTAAAGTACTCTTCTCACCTGGAGATTTATTTACCTGAAAACAATCAGCAGCAGAATTTGTTGGCAGCAACCCAGGGGAGAGAACAGCGTCTCTCTAACCCTAGAGAAAGAGGATTTTGTAATCCAAAAGCAAGAATGAATGTAGAAAGGTTAGGATATAATCAACGTGCATACTGCAAACAGGAAGGACACTGGAAAAATGAATGTCCATTTAGGGGAGGACAATTTATGTCTCCAGGGAATTCTTTTATGGGATCTGATGCAGCTAAGGCGATGGTGTTAGGAGAGTTTGATAACCAAAGCTGACTAGACAGGGCGAGAAGTGAAGAGCCCCTTGTAAAAAATACAATTAGGAGAGGAAGAAGTAAAACTTTTAATAGACACAGGGGCTACCTATTCAGTTTTAAATTATTTACATGGAAGATTAGGGGAAAGAACTACAATAATTGTGGGAGCCACAGGGAAGGAAGAAATATGACCATTATTGCAGCCCCTGGATCTGCGACTTAGAGGAAAGGAATTAACACACAAATTTCTATATGTACCTGAATGCCCCATTCCCTTTTAGGATGGGACTTATTGGCCAAATTGGATGCAGTGATTATTTTTGAAAATGGTGAATATAGATTAGTATGGGATCTGAGGGTAATAAATGAGAAATCATTTAGAGTTCTTTTGCATTCGGTGTGAAACTATAACCTCGTTGGAACAGTTGTTGTGGATCAAATATTATTGTCATAATAGCTGATGAGAAATATACATCTGACCTGTCAGAGAGGGCAAGACCGGAGGGAATCAGTGCTGCAGCTGGAAGGGTCTGCCAAGGGCTGCAACCCCTGGGGCTGTGACCGCTGAGCACTGTGATCCTGACCGGACCTCTTTTGGCAATGGTTCTGTTTGGGCCCATATAGGCAAATGTCGCAGCTGATAAAAGCGACGACTGTAATGAATGCATTACCACAACTAGACGAGGGGGAGTAACCTCTCAAATACTAGTCTATCACACCATGTATGAATGTAAAGGAACAATAATTGGCAATTGTGTACACAACCAAACTCAATACAGACTTTGCAAAGAAAGAAAAATAAAATGGTTTAAAACAGAACTGGGACACAATTTGGTCAATGAGCATTTTGCAGAAATTTCAATATATCGGAAATACATCTTGGTGCCTTAAATGGACAGGAAAGCAAAATGTAGCAGAGAATATAGACATCGATAATTTGCTGTAAATAGGGTTAGTTGGGATGTTATCAAAAACGTTCCTTGGTGGAATTGTACCAAAGTTTTAGATTGTGATACGGACCCTGAGGAAATCACAATACCTCCAATTAAAATTGCCTTAATGGCAGGATGTGCATGCCAGGGAATAAAAATTGGAGAAAAAGGAATACAGGTCCCTATTAGCAATGAGGATTATAAATATTCTATGGTGCGTAGTATAGGACATTTTGTTTGGGCAGCAAGTAATGGAACCTGGACTACTCACCTATCCATAGAAGGCCCAGTTAAAAAAAAAAAATAAAAAAAAAAAAAAAAAAATCACCCTGGGATTACCAACTCTTTGTTCAATTTGGAAAAAGTCACCAGTCAAAAACAAGTTAGAAACCCTGCAAATTCGAACAAAAAGAAATGTAGATGATGATGATGATGACAAATGGCAGGAGCCCTCCCTAGGGGTTAAAATAGGATGGGTTTTTGAATCTTTATTTGCACAAATAGCAGCATATCGAAATAGAGAAATGATTGACAGACTGATTGGCCAAACAAAAAGATTAGCTAGGGTAACGAAGAAGGGGTTTAGGGATTTAAATCTGCAATTTAAAGCCACAACTAAGATGACCCTGCAGAACAGAATGGCATTAGACCTGTTATTGCTTAAGGAACATGGTGTTTGTGAATATCTGAAAGACAGAATAAATCATTGTTGTGTTCATATTCCTAATGTAACTACAGACATAGAGTATGACATTTCCCAGCTGACCAAAGTGGAACAAGAAGCGGAAGGAGAAAGAAAATATATTGAACAAAATTGGATTGGAGCACTCTTTGATAGTTTAGGCCTTCACCTTACTGGATGGATCCGTTCAAACTGTAGTTGCAATGATGATCATGTTTTTAATGTTATATCTGATGTATTTTTGTATTCAAAAGGAAACAGCCCGGAGCAATGCATGGACTCATCGAATTATAGGGACAGTAATTAAAGAATATCCAAAGCCCCCCTCTCCTCCCACATATCAGGAAACAGCTACCTAAGGAAATGAAAATACTTGACTTAAGTTGAGTGAAGTATTTTCAAAGGGGGGAAATGTTGGAAAAGAGTGAAAATTTTGAAAAGATAGAGTAGTTATATATGTAAAACTGGTAGAAATGATTATTTGAGAAATCCATAAATCAGTAGAATGGTTCTGTCGAAACTTTGTAGTTTCATACCAGGGTTATTCTATAACGAATGATACAATGGTAGTTTTGGTAGCAGGAAGCAACACACCTGTATGGTGAAGGGTATAAGTGATAAATTAGAAAAGTATATTGTAAGAATCTATCCAAGTAGAACCTAGGTATACCAAAAGGCAGTCAAGGGGAAATAGGAGGACAGCTGACCTCCACATAATGGTGGGAACACGTCCAAAGAACAGAAAGTGAAAAGGACAAGCTGAGGAAGACTTCTTACTTCATCCGAGGAAGACTACTTACTTCATCTGAGGAAGACTCCTTACTTCATCAGGACGACCACCAGAGGGGGGGCTGCGCAAGCGCAGAAGAGGCTGATGTCGCAATGGACTGATGTAGGGCATACGCGTGTATATCATTCTTGACGTAATCCGTGTTGGATACTGTATAAATTGGGAATGCTAGGTGACAGGACTGAAGCCAGATTTGGGCGCGTGCCCCTGGTTTCCCAGCGCTGCAATAAAGCACCTCATATAACCATTCCGGTGGTTATGTGTCAGTTCCTACGCTAACAGTACCACCCAGCTGCTAATTGAGGTGATGGAGGTCTCTGGTCCAATCCGGCAGAGTTAACTGTGATGTCAGGTCAGGTTCCCATCCCTGCCATGGGGTTGGAAGCTTAGGGCACTAGCCCTGCCTCATTCTGCACATGCAGCTGGTATATGTCTTCTTGGCAAGCACTGGGAGATCTTGTTGCTGTTGCCCAAAGGAGTGATTGCAGGCTTGAGCCCCTGGGACTGATCTGACCAGCCTGAATCGTGCACTACAGAAAAGCACAAGCATATCAAGTCTCTGGCAGAAGGCAGGCTTCTTTCCCCCACTTATCTGGACATGTCCTCAGTAACCTACATCCCAGCTAGAGATTCCTCTCCATGCCCAGGACAGGAAGGAAGTCCTGATCCTGCAGGTGTGTGATGCCACAGGGCTCCCTGGAGACTCACATCAGTCTGGTTCCTCTTCCTGTCCCAAGAGAGGAAGGTCCAAATGGGGCTGTATGGTGAGCTGCCCACATCCCAGCAGGTCCTTTGTGGCTGAAAGGCTGGACAAGGATGGGGATCTGGGGCTAATCATCACCTTCCTGCTCTTTCTTTTCAGATGCTGCACTGCAGTGCACCCCATAGGAAAGGGCTCACCTGGACATCCTGAGCAAGGCGTGGTCCAGCTCTCAATGCCTGTCCTCACACTGTGACCTGTGGCACTTTATGGTTCCTCCTCTGCTGCTGCATGGGCTGCTCTGACTCCGTCTCTGCTCAGAGTCCAGGCAAGTAAAGATCCATGTGGCACATGCACGTGGAGATGTCCCTGCCCCTGGAACACAGCACAGATCCCAGCCTGGCCCAGCCCAGTGGAGAGTTGCCCTTGGAGCCTTCCTCGCAGTGATACACCCACTGCGGCATCTTCACAGGCTACAATGAGATAGAGATCAAGCACCAGAAGGTTTACCAGGTCCCTATGTTCTCGCATCTCTCCAGCTCCTCTGAGAGCACAGAGCAGCAGGAAGGTAGCCAGCCACCTATCAAAAAGGGTTACCCTGAGCAGCAAACTCCAGAGGGGGGATGAGATCCCAAACAAACTCACAGGGGTGGTGGTGGGGTGGATGGCAAGCATGACAGGGGACTCGGGTAGGCTACCTTGGCTGATGACAACACCATTGAGGATGGTCTGCTGGTGGAAGAACAATGGCTGTGTGTCTCTGCCCAGCACTTTTCCTATAATAGGCTGCAGGTGGTGGAGAACTGGTGGGAGAACAGCCCTAGCCACAGTCCCAAGGCCAGAAGAGAGGATAAATTATAGAACCATAGAAGAGTTAGGGTTGGAAAGGACCTTAAAATCATCTAGTTCCACCCCCCCTGCCATGGGCAGGGACACCTCACACTAAACCATGTCACCCAAGGCTCTGTCCAACCTGGCCTTGAACACCGCCAGGGATGAAGCATTCACAACTTCCCTGGGCAACCCATTCCAGTGCCTCAACACCCTTATAGTAAAGAACTTCCTCCTTATATCTAATCTAAACTTCCCCTGTTTAAATTTGAACCCATTACCCCTTGTCCTGTCACTACAGTCCCTAATGAAGAGTCCCTTCCCAGCATCCCTATAGGCCCCCTTCAGATACTGCTGCTATGAGGTCTCCACGCAGCCTTCTCCAGGCTGAACAGCCCCAACTTTCTCAGCCTCTCTTCATATGGGAGGTGCTCCAGTCCCCTGATCATTCTCGTGACCCTCCTCTGGACTTGTTCCAACAGATCCATGTCCTTCTTATGTTGAGGACACCGGAACTGTACACAGTACTCCAAGTGAGGTCTCACGAGAGCAGAGTAGAGGGGCAGGATCACCTCCTTCAACATGTTGCTGGTCACGCTCCTTTTGATGCAGCCCAGGATACAGTTTGCTTTCTGGGCTGCAAGCGCACACTGAAGCTGGCTCATGTTCAGTTTCTCATCAACCATCACCCCCAAGTCCTTCTCCGCAGGGCTGCTCTGAATCTCTTCTCTGCCCAGCCTGTAGCTGTGCCTGGGATTGCTCTGATCCAGGTGTAGGACCTTGCACTTGGCTTGTCTGAACTTCATAAGGTTGGCACCTGCCCACCTCACAAGCATGTCAAGGTCCCTCTGGATGGCATCCCTTCCCTCCATTGTATCAACCGAAACACACAGCTTGGTGTCATTGCCAAACTTGCTGAGGGTGCACTCAATCCCACTGTCCATGTCACCTACAAAGATGTTGAACAAGACCAGTTCCAACATCGATCTCTGAGGTACACCAGTCATTATTGTTCTCCAGCCAGATATTGACCCATTGACCACAACTCTTTGTGTGTGGCCATCCAGCCAGTTCTTTATCCACCGAGTGGTCCACCTATTAAATTGATGTCTCTCCAATTTAGAGACAAGGATGTCATGTGGGACAGTGTCGAACACTTTACACAAGTCCAGGTAGATGACATCAACTTCTCTACCCCTGTTCATCAGTTCCGTAGCCTCATCATAGAAGGCCACCAAATTGGTCAGGCAGGATTTCCCCTTAGTGAAGCCATGCTGGCTGTCACCAAGCACCTTGTTGTTTTTCATGTGCCTTAGCATGCCTTCCAGGAGAATCTACTCCAAGATTTTGCCAGGCACGGAGGTGAGAGTGACTGGTCTGTAATTCCCTGGGTCTTCCATTTTCCCCTTCTTGAAAATGGAGATTATATTTCCCTTTTTCCAGTTGTCAGGAACTTCACATGACTGCCATGATTTTCCATATATGATGGACAGTGGCTTAGCAACTTCATTTGCCAGCTCCTTCAGGACCCATGGATGGATTTCATCAGTTCCCATGGACTTGTGCACATTCAGGTTCTTAAGATGGTCTTGAACCAGATCCTCTCCTACAGTGGGCCGAAGGTCTTCATTCTCACAGTCCCTGTATCTGCCTTCCAAGTCTTGGGTGGTGTGGTCAGAGCATTTGCCAGTGAAGACTGAGGCACAGAAGTCATTAAGAACCTCAGCCTCCTCCAAATCCAGGGTAGCCAGTTTTCCTATAGCTTCTGGAGAGGGCCCACGTTGTCTTCTAGTCTGTCTTTTGTTGCAGGATGTCTTCTCCTGGCCCATTGCTTGCAGTACTTTGCACATGAGAGATGATTGCCCTATCTTGGTGGGCGATCAGCCCACAGACTATGGGGATAATACAGAGCAGGTGTGTGACGACAATCTACTTTAATTTGCATAATATTGCAGATTGTGCATATTAAAAGATTGCAGCTGGACTCTGATGGGAAGAGAGAGAAGCCAGAGAGCAGCCTGACTCACAGCAGCATGGCTAACAGAGAAGAGGAATGGCTAGTGGTAGCCAGTGGGTGCAAGGACCTCCTAGTTCCACAGGCAGCATTCAGCTCTGAGCCCAGCAACCTGAGTTCACTGGAGAAGATGCCCTGTGGGAGCACCTTGCTTGCCAGCAGCAGCTGCCCAGCAAAAAGGAAGCTGATGCCTGCTGGTGAGGTTGTGGTTGACTCCTCCACATGAGAGCCTGCCCCCATCAGCAAGGAAGAAGAGAGCCCTGTCATGCCATCCATTGCCCACAGCCTGCTACAGCAGTGTTGCCAAGGGGGCACCTTTCTGGAATCACCTACTTCCCACAGCTAAGGTGAGCATCACTTGTGGGGGGAGGCAGGAAATGGCCCAGGGACAGCCAGAGCTCAGGGGTGTCCTTGTGGGCAAAATGTGGTCCCCATGGACACGTGGTCCATCCTGGCACAGCATCCTGTTCTGCCCCAGTGCACTGGTGTGAGCAGGGCAGCAGCTAACAGTCAACCCTGGGACGTGCCATCTGTAGGTTGTCACTGGCTCTTGACACCTTGTAATCACTTGATTGGCTGTTTGCAACCAGCTCTCTGGCCTTTAGAGCCTCAGTGGTGAGGCACTGGAACAGGTTGCCTAAGGAAGTTGTGAATGCTCCATCCCTGGCAGTGTTCAAGGCCAGGTTGGACAGGGCCTTGAGCAACCTGGTCTAGTGGGAGGTGGCCCTGCCCATGGCAAGGGGGTTGAAACTAGATGATCTTAAGGTCCTTTACAACCCAAAACATTCTATAATTCTGTGATTTGGACAGGACAAAACCTCTCCAAGACAGCAAGAGTTGACCATTTGGCATGGGGCCACAATCAGTGTCTGACAGCTTCATGTTAAGCCAGACTTACTGGAAGGCTTGGGAAGAGTGGCTGTCCTCTGCCTGCCCTGGGGGAGAAGAATGCAGAGGAGTGGGATGGCTTGGGTCCCTGGCCATGATATCCATCAGAGCACTCTGCCCACTGGACAAGGGTTTTGGTGGCAGGGAGCAGGACTGGACACGCTCTGGCCAGGGAGTGGGAACCCCAGTGCTGTGTGCAGAGATGCTACTGGCTTTTCTGCAGTTCTAGGGTGCCTGTAGCATGTCCTCAGGGTGCCACAAGCTCTTAGAAATGGGGCAGACTCCAGAGGCTTGCAACCGCCCTGGCAATTCAGTTGCCTGCAATTCTTCACTGCTTACCAGCCCCTCCTGACCAGTTGATGTCATCTACCTGGACTTGTGTAAAGCGTTCGACACTGTCCCACACGACATCCTTGTCTCTAAATTGGAGAGACATCAATTTAATAGGTGGACCACTCGGTGGATAAAGAACTGGCTGGATGGCCACACACAAAGAGTTGTGGTCAATGGGTCAATATCTGGCTGGAGAACAATAATGACTGGTGTACCTCAGAGATCGATGTTGGAACTGGTCTTGTTCAACATCTTTGTAGGTGACATGGACAGTGGGATTGAGTGCACCCTCAGCAAGTTTGGCAATGACACCAAGCTGTGTGTTTCGGTTGATACAATGGAGGGAAGGGATGCCATCCAGAGGGACCTTGACATGCTTGTGAGGTGGGCAGGTGCCAACCTTATGAAGTTTAGACAAGCCAAGTGCAAGGTCCTACACCTGGATCAGAGCAATCCCAGGCACAGCTACAGGCTGGGCAGAGAAGAGATTCAGAGTAGCCCTGCGGAGAAGGACTTGGAGGTGTTGGTTGATGAGAAACTGAACATGAGCCAGCTTCAGTGTGCTCTTGCAGCCCAGAAAGCAAACCATATCCTGGGCTGCATCAAAAGGAGCGTGACCAGCAACATGTCGAAGGAGGTGATCCTGCCCCTATGTGCAGTTCCGGTGTCCTCAACATAAGAAGGACATGGATCTGTTGGAACAAGTCCAGAGGAGGGTCACGAGAATGATCAGGGGACTGGAGCACTTCCCATATGAAAAGAGGCTGAGAAAGTTGGGGCTGTTCAGCCTGGAGAAGGCTGCGTGGAGACCTCATAGCAGCAGTATCTGAAGGGGGCCTATAGGGATGCTGGGAAGGGACTCTTCATTAGGGACTGTAGTGACAGGACAAGGGGTAATGGGTTCAAATTTAAACAGGGGAAGTTTAGATTAGATATAAGGAGGAAGTTCTTTACTATAAGGGTGTTGAGGCACTGGAATGGGTTGCCCAGGGAAGTTGTGAATGCTTCATCCCTGGCAGTGTTCAAGGCCAGGTTGGACAGAGCCTTGGGTGACATGGTTTAGTGTGAGGTGTCCCTGCCCATGGCAGGGGTGTTGGAACTAGATGATTTTAAGGTCCTTTCCAACCCTAACTCTTCTATGGTTCTATAATTTATCCTCTCTTCTGGCCTTGGGACTGTGGCTAGGGCTGTTCTCCCACCAGTTCTCCACCACCTGCAGCCTATTATAGGAAAAGTGCTGGGCAGAGACACACAGCCATTGTTCTTCCACCAGCAGACCATCCTCAATGGTGTTGTCATCAGCCAAGGTAGCCTACCCGAGTCCCCTGTCATGCTTGCCATCCACCCCACCACCACCCCTGTGAGTTTGTTTGGGATCTCATCCCCCCTCTGGAGTTTGCTGCTCAGGGTAACCCTTTTTGATAGGTGGCTGGCTACCTTCCTGCTGCTCTGTGCTCTCAGAGGAGCTGGAGAGATGCGAGAACATAGGGACCTGGTAAACCTTCTGGTGCTTGATCTCTATCTCATTGTAGCCTGTGAAGATGCCGCAGTGGGTGTATCACTGCGAGGAAGGCTCCAAGGGCAACTCTCCACTGGGCTGGGCCAGGCTGGGATCTGTGCTGTGTTCCAGGGGCAGGGACATCTCCACGTGCATGTGCCACATGGATCTTTACTTGCCTGGACTCTGAGCAGAGACGGAGTCAGAGCAGCCCATGCAGCAGCATAAGAGTGAGACAAAGGGTCACAAAATCACAAAATGGGATAAAGAAACCTGTATATATGTATATATGTTAAGTTTGATGGCTTTGTAACAGTAGCAATGGAAAATTACTGAGGTGCTTGATACATAGAGAAAAAAAAATAGAGTACAGCTAGAGAACATACTGAGAATTCTCACAAGATAAATCGTTATAGTTGGCATAGTTTTAAGAAAAACAGTCTAGAAGAACAGGACACAGGGATAAGGAGTATCTGGGAACCACAGGTGTCCAGGATGGGCTACAGTTAAACTAACTGATAAGTAGGAGGATAGGAGGATTATTATGTCTCTGGTGCTAACGAACCAATTAAACTGGTATGAGCATCTACTGCGCGTGCTTCAAAGGCTGCCAGAAGTGATGAAGATTGTTGGAAGAAGTAAACGACCCTCAGAGACCACCACCACAATTCTGTATGCATGCGGGGAACTCTCTGGAAAATGATGTAATCCATACGTAGCCTCATGAATATGTATGTATGCCCAGGGACTATATAAGGATGGCTTGTATAGCAATACGGGGACACACGTTAGGAGGAGTTATCCCCCGTGTCTCCCGGCGCCACAATAAAGAATACCTGCTTGTCAGCTTGAAAACTTTGTTGGCAAGTTTGTTCCTGGAGTTTTCTCCGAATCAATTTGGCACCCCAGATGGGACCCTCTCTGCTCGGCTGCAGGACCCGCTGAGGACAGGGCTCCCTAGGGCCCTCGGGAATTTTTCCCGGAGGGACCCCTCGACTCATTCGGATCGCTGCGGGAGCAGACAAGGACCATCTCATAAAAGGTATTCTTTTTTTTTTGTATAGTCTGTAAGGTGCAGGGGGCACCTCGGTTCGGTAAATTGGTTTGGTAAGCGTACGCATGGTTTGGAAGCCTTCCGTAAATCAAGATAAGAAATCTTGTAGGTAAAGGCGTATACCCGGCTGCTAGCGTCCGTTTGGTATACACCCACAGGAAGCAGGGGGCTTCTTGTGGTTTGGGTCCTGCAAGACACAGGGGGTGTCTTGCAGAAAAGGTTTTGGATTATCTTGGTATACACCCACAAGAAGCATGGGGCTTCTTGTGATTTGGGTCCTGCAGAACACAGGGGGTGTCTTGCAGAAAAGGTTTTGGATTTTACTGGTATTTGATTTATTTTGTGGCTTGTTATATTAAGGATTTTGGTCTTGTGATTTTGGTATCAGTGACAGATTGTTATAACTAAGCAGCAGGCATCTTGTGATTTAGGTCCTACAAGACACAGGGGGGGTGTCTTGTGGAAATGGTTTTGGGTCCAGTGTGGTATCAAAAGCCCATAAGGGATTTGATTCAGTGACGCCATCAGCGTGGGTCCCTGAATAGCCCTCCGATGCAGCGGGCTGTTCAGTATGGTTCCCACAGTGGGACACAGACAGGCTGGCTGGACACAAGGGTCTCATCCTTCCTGGGACACTGACAGGCTGGTCAACTATAAAGGGTTCAAGGAAACCCCCCTATTAATGTTACAATATGGTCTGAGCTATAAGAGTTAGGAAGTATTGCTTTTAATTCTACTGGTATTCGCCTATTTTGTGGCTTGTTATAGTAATGATTTTGGTCTTGTGTTTCTGGTACTGGTGACAGGATGTTATAACTGTGTTATTAACTGTTGTTTGCTTGGTTGAATTTAAGTCTCTGTCTTTGTCTCAAGTGTTGTAATTGTGTGGAGTATGTCTGGGGATCCCATCTGTGTGTGTGTGTGTGTGAATGTGAGATTGATAATGGAAAATCAGCAGAGTGAAGAGATCTTGAAAAAGAATCCTTTTGGGTGCATTTTGGCACACTGGAAAAAACTTGGAGGGTCTCCTGGGGGCTTGGTAAATAAGAAAATATTGGTAAAATATTGTAACCAATGGTGGCCTTTGTATACTTTGGAAGATCAGGAAAAATGGCCTACAAATGGAACTCTGAACTATAATACATTGTTACAATTAATGTTGTTTTAAGGGGGCAAGGAAAATGGGATGAAGTAATGTATGCAGATACGTTTTTCACTTTAAGAAATCACACAGAGTGACAGACTGAATGCAAAATTAATATAGCTCCACCAGATTCCTTAATTTTGGCTTTGGAAAAGGACAGGGAAAAACTGAAAGTTACACTGGAGATGCTCAGCCTCTGATATTGGGGAAAGATGTTTAAAGTTAAAAAACAGTAATCAGGAACATAAGGTGGAAAATCACGTACTACAGGTACCTCCTAGAGGAGCACCCTCTGCCTCTGTCCTATCTGATATTGATAAGGAAGAAGAGATTTCTGTCACTGGCAACAAGCGGCACATTCACATTCAGAGTTAAGAAGGGGTTAAACCAGAAGCGCTGTTGCAGAAGCAGGCATCTGCAGGCCCTGCAGAGCAGGGGGAGCCGCTGTGAGAAAAAGGAAAAAAAAAAAGGAAAACCAAGGGGGAAAGGAGGGGAGCTCGAGCAGCTCCTGTGTTTGAGCGTGGGAGGAGGGATGTCGGGAGGAGATGGGGGAGTGGGCTCTTCTCTTCTGTGGGACCGGATCGGTGTGCGTGCTATGGGGGGTTTTGGATGCTGGAAGTGAGACTGCCCTGAGGGGGGGCAGTGCCATGGAGTGGCTCCGGTGACTGAACTGGAACTAAACTGACGGGGACCTGGGGAATCTACGCTAGCAGATCCACTGGTTACATTAAAACTAGGGACTAGAGGAAATAAAGTGGAATTTTAGTGGATACAGGAGCAAATTATTTGGTGTTAAATCAGAGAGAAAAGAATTCGTTACAGATGTGGGAGCTACTGGCCACCAGGAAAGAAAAAGAAAAAAAAAAAAAAAAGGCATTCTTTCTGAAACCTTTAAAGTACAAATTGGGAAAACAAATGGGAATGCATAAATTTTTATGCATGCCAAATTCTCTACAATCTTTGTTAGGGCAAGAAGCAACATTTAAAGAAGGCAAAATGGAATTCAGAGTTAAAAACAATTAATTGCAGTTTTGAGTTTAATTCAACAGAAAAGCAAAAAGGAGGACCTCCCTGAAATAGAAGAAATCCTTAATCAGGTATATGTGGGAGTATGGGCATCTGAAGTTCCAGGTAAGGCGAAAAATGCTTTGCCTGTTAAAGTGGAAATAAAAAGGGGGGCCTACCCAATTAGAATAAAACAGTATCCCTTAAAATTAGAAGATCAAAGGGAATTAAAAAAAAATTTTGATAAATTTTAAAATATAGATTATTAATTGAATGTGAATCGAAATATAATATTCCTATCTGGACAGTAAAGAAATATGATGAGAAAAGTTGTAGATTGGTTCACGATCTCAGGGCAATCAACAAAATTGCAGAGGATATTCGTCCAGTAGTAGTTAATTCGTATGACTAATTGACTAAACTGAATAATAATCAGAAATGGTTTGCCATCCTGGATTTAAAGGACACTTTCTTTTGCTTACCATTGGCCAAAGAAAGCCACAATTATTGGCTTTCCAATGGGAAAATCCTGACAGAGGAAGGGAAACTCGATTAACTTGAACAGTATTACCTAAAGGGTTAAAAAAACAGTCCGGCAATTTTTGGAAATCAGCTAGCATGAGAACTAGAATCATGGAAGCCACCTACTCAAACGGGACTCTGTTACAATATGTGGATGACCTGTTAATTGCTACAGAAACAAAGGAAGAATGTATCAAGTGGACAGTGGAATTGTTAAATTTTCTGGGACTGAATGGTTATCGGGTATCCAGACAAAAGGCCCAACTAACCCAAACCCAAGTTTCCTACCTAGGATATGAAATAACAGGAGGACAGAGAAAACTTGGAACTGCTAGAAAAGAAGCCATTTGCCAGACTCCAAGACCATCGACTGTCAAGGAGCTCCGGACATCCCTGGGTATGACTGGATGGTGCAGACTTTAGATCCATGATTATGGTGCTCTGGTAAGACCACTGTATGAACTGTTGAAAGGAAACTCTCCCTCTTTAGAATGGACTGATACAGCAGAGGGGGTTTTTAGAAATTTTAAAACAGAGCTAATGAGAACTGCAGCTCTGTGACTCCTGGATGTGACTAAATCATTTTGGCTATATTCCTGTGAAGAACAGGGAATAGCTTTAGGGGTCCTTGCTCAGAAACTAGGACCCTACAGAAGGGCAGTGGCGTATTTTTCAAAACAGCTGGATGAAACGAGCAAAGGATGGCCCAGATGCCTAAAAACTATGGCAGCAGTTATCACAAATACTGAAGAAGCTTGCAAATTTACTTTGGGACAAAAGATTACTTTACTAGTGTCCCATGTGGTATCAGTAGTCCTGGAGCAGAAAGGAGCCCACTGGTTATCTCCTTCACGTTTTTTTAAATACCAGGCCACCACTGTAGAACAGGATGATACAGAAATTGTGGTCACTAACGTTGTGAATCCAGCATCCTTTTGCAGGAACAATTGACAGAACCACTAACACACAACTGCTTGACCACCATGGAGACTGTATATTCAGGCCGACCAGACTTGAAAGAAAAACCTCTGGAAGATGGTGATCCTTGGTTTACTGATGGTAGTAGCTTCATGAAAAATGGTAAATGAAAGGCAGGATATGCAGGAAATTCTACAATTACTGGAAACTGTTCAGCTACCTGAAGAAGTAGCTGTTATGTACTGTAAAGTGCATCAACAAGGTGGCTCTGATCAAGAAATTGGAAATAATTTGGCCAATTTTGAAGCCAAACGAGCAGCTGAACAATTTCAAATCATGTCCTTAATCCCTGATGGCAAACTAACAATTGAAAAATCTAAACCTAGATATTCAAAAGAGGATAGAAAATTGATTGAGGATCTAAAGGGACAGGAAAATAGAGGGTTGGGCTCAAATACCTGGTGGGCGAATTGTAATCCCCTATAACCAGCTCTGGATGTTAGCTCAGGAAGAACATAATAAAACTCATTGGGGTAGCAACTCTTTGCATAAATATTTAGACAAACAAATCTATACACCACAGTTCAATTAGTGACAAAACAATGTCAGCTATGTCTTAAGAATAATCCTAAGACTGAAAATAGAAATCAAACTGGGACAATTGGGAGAGGAAGTTATCTGGACAGCAGTGGCAAATAGATTTTTCTGAATTACCAAAAAAAAAAAAAAAGGGGGGTTATCGATATTTATGGGTATTAATGGATACTTTTTCAGGCTGGCCAGAAGCATTCCCTTATAGAATAAATAATGCAAAACAAGTGATTAAAATATTATTTAACGAGATAATAAGCTCGTTTTGGGGTACCAGAGGCAATTTCTTCTGACCGAGGCTCGCACTTTAGTGCAAAATTGTTACAAAAAATTTAGCAAAAAATTAGAAACTGATTGGCAACTACATGTTCCATATAGGCCTCAGGCCAGTGGGCAAGTAGAAAAAATGAACCATCTGATTAAGCAACAAATTGGTAAAATATGTCAGGAACGAATTTATATTGGTACCAGGCGTTACCACTGGCTTTATTAAGAATTCGAACTAGACCCCGGTCAAAAGAAGAGGTTAGCCCATTTGAGATTTTGTATGGAAGCCCGTATCAGTCCCAGTTTAACGGAGAATGTCTTCAGGAAGTGGAAGAAGGCTATCTCCGACAGTTTCTGATCAATCTGGGGAAACAATTGGAAGAGATAATAGGGAAAAGAGCAAGAGGTTTGGATTATCCAATTCACCCTTTCAGATCTGGAGACTGGGTTTATGTTAAGAATTTTTCAGGAGATCCTCTACAGGAGAAGTGGAGCGGACTGTACCAGATATTATTGACCACCTTTACAGCAGTGAAGATAAAGGAATAACCTGCTTGGGCACATTATTCAAGAATAAAGAAAGCACAGGACACAGGGATAAGGGGTATCTGGGAACCACAGGTGTCCAGGATGGGCTACAGTTAAACTAACTGATAAGTAGGAGGATAGGAGGATTATTATGTCTCTGGTGCTAACGAACCAATTAAACTGGTATGAGCATCTACTGCACGTGCTTCAAAGGCTGCCAGAAGTGATGAAGATCGTTGGAAGAAGTAAACGACCCTCAGAGACCACCACCACAATTCTGTACGCATGCGGGGAACTCTCTGGAAAATGATGTAATCCATACGTAGCCTCATGAATATGTATGTATGCCCAGGGGCTATAAAAGGACGGCTTGTGGGGCAATTAGGGAGACACACGTTAGGAGGAGTTATCCCCCGTGTCTCCCGGCGCCGCAATAAAGAATACCTGCTTGTCAGCTTGAAAACTTTGTTGGCAAGTTTGTTCCTGGAGTTTTCTCCGAATCAAGAGGAACCATAAAGTGCCACAGGTCACAGTGTGAGGACAGGCGTTGAGAGCTGGACCACGCCTTGCTCAGGATGTCCAGGTGAGCCCTTTGCTATGGGGTGCACTGAAGTGCATCATCTGAAAACAAAGAGCAAGAGGGTGATGATTAGCCCCAGATCCCCATCCTTGTCCAGCCTTTCAGCCACAAAGGACCTGCTGGGATGTGGGCAGCTCACCATACAGCCCCATTTGGACATGTAGTCTCCTGTAACTTTTTCTCCCTTACCCCTTTTAATTCTCGCCTTTGTTTAGATCACTCTGAATTGATTCTAATTTCATTTTCCTTTATATGTATTACCCATGCAGTAAGTAGTAAACTTTGCCATCAAACTTTGTTGTGCTTTTGCAAATTTATATTAGTTTGTTTTCACTGATACCTTTGACATTGATTCTTTAAGCAACATAAACCACTCCCTTTCACGACAAACCTCAGCTGTATTTGTATCAGCATAATAGTTATGGTGGTGACATACCACAGGGCATTTTCCCCAGCAGGTGCAAGTCCCTGCCAGGGGAATGGCCAGGCCCAGACTATGGCAATCAGTGTCAATCAGTGACACAAAGTCTAGCTGGACACCAGTGACATGGTATACCCCAGTCAATACTAGGTCCAGTCCTGTTCAGCATTTTCATTAATGATTTGAATGATCTGCCACAGTGTATCCTCAGCAAGTTTGCAGATGACACAGAACTGTGAGGAGTGGCCAATACACCAGATTGTCATGCTGCCATCCAGGGGGACCTGGACAGGCTGGGGAAATGGGCTGACAGGAACTTCATAAAGCTGAACAAGGAGAATTACAAGGTCCTGCACCTGGAGAGGAACAACCCCAGGTACCAGTACATGCTGGGGCCACCAAGCTGGAAACGAGCTTGGCAGAAAAAGACCTTGGTGTTCTGATGGACACCAGGTTGAACATGAGCCAGCAATGTGTCCTGAGCTTTATTAGGAGGACTGCTGCCAGCAGGTCAAGGGAGGTGATCCTTCCCCTCTACTCAGCACTGGTGAGGTCACACCTGGAGCACTGTGTCCAGATGCAGGCTCCTCAGTACAAGAGATATATGGACATACTGAAGAAAGTTCAACGAAGGGCCACAAAGATGATTAAGGGAATGGAGCATCTCTCCTGTGAGGAAAATGAGGAATCTTTTGAAATTTGACAAAGGCAAGTACAGGGTCCTGCATCTGTGGAGGAATAACCCCTGCACCAGGACCTGGGGTTCCTGGTGGACACACAAGTTGTTTATGAGCCAGCAATGCGTCCTTGTGGCTAAGAAGACCAATAGTATGCTGCGCTGCATTACTGTCGTGGTTTAAGTGCAATCAGACCCACGCAGCCCACTCGCTCACTCCCCCCCTTCCTCCCCCCCCGCTCCCGGAGGGACGGGGAGGAGAATCAAAAGAATGCAACTCCCACGGGCTGAGATAAGAACAGCCCAGTAACTAAGGTATAACACAAAACCACTACTGCTACCACCAATAATAATAATGATAAGGGAAATAACAAGGGAAGAGAACACAACCGCTCACCACCCACCGACAGATGCCCAGCCTGACCCGAACAGTGATCTATCCCTTCCGGGTAACTGCCTCCAGTTTATATACTGGGCATGACATGCTGTGGTATGGAATACCTCTTTGGCTAGCTTGGGTCAGGTGTCCTTTATCTGCTTCCTCCCAGCTTCCCCTCTTCCCTGGCAGAGCATGAGACTCAGAAAGTCCTTGGTCAGACTAAGCATTTGAGCAGTAACTAAAAACATCAGTGTTATCAGCGCTGTCCCCAGGCTGAAAGTAAAAAAAAACCAGTGCTGTACCAGCTACTGAGAAGAAAAAAAAATGACTGCTACTGTTGAACCCAGGACATTATCCACCCCTTATTCTATACCATTCACATCATGCTCAGATCCCACATTTTTAATATACCATCACTCTTATCTCAGTGCACTCTTATCTTAGTGCATGGACTAATCCCTATAAAGCTGCTAAGTCCATTCAGTCCATGATGTCAGGCTCCATCTCTTGTAACAGTCTTTCAGAGCAAGAGAGGCTGTGTGCAGTGTTCACACTTGTGAATAACTTGGGCAATAGTGTCCATTGCTAAGTCCACCCCTCAATCATGAGTCCATCTATATGTTGCATCTCTGCCCTGATGGCCTGAAGTGTCATGGGCCCACCAGGCTCAAAATAATTCACCCTCCACTGCAGCAGTTTCTGCAACTTGTCGCTGGGGACTCCATACAGCTGCCTTCCATCTCCAATGCTTCCAAAGCACTGGAGGGGCCCAGTGGACTAGATACTCGCCCATACTGTCCCACACACCCTGCCACTCATGACTGTCCAGCCTTGGCGAAAACCTCTCGGTCCTCCTATGTCGTTGTCTAACCCTAGACCCAAAGCCGACTCCGCTTAACTTTCGAGATCAGACAAAATGGTTGTGGGTAAAACACACTGTATGTGTGCTAACATGCTGATCCCCATCACAATCAGCAGGCAGGTCCCAAGGGTACCCAAAGGCCATTCAAAACCTTCAGAATTCTCAAACGATGCTGCTGTACTTGTCACTGAGGCTGGTGTAGCTGCTGTGCTTGCCGGCTCTCTCACCACCGGCTTCTCTTTTTCTGAGTCCAGATCTTCCTCCTCTGTTTGCTGGAAAGTGCTGTCTGGTCTCCTGCATCTTCCACTTGTCCCAGGTGCCTGGGGCTGGACCCAGCTGAGGCTCCCTGAGGTGGTATCTTGCTCTCCTGGGGCTTGGGCTCGTGGGTCTCGGCGGGTGGCTGCTGGGGGATGCTCTTGGCTGCCGTGGGGCTGGGCTCGGCTGTGGGGCTCGTCTCCTCTGATGCTTCCTCCTACTGCTTGGCAGCCACCTCCTTCCCCTCCTTGACTGCCCCGAACTCCTCCACTGGTAACCGCACCCTCCTGGCCTCCAGCCCTGCTCCTGCTGCCATTTGGTCCCTGGGGCCCCTCTCCTGGGCTGCTTCCACTGCCGGCAGCTCCGGGGGCAGCTCCCCCTTGGCTCCCCACAGCCTCACGAAGACAGGCAAGGACGAGGTCCAGGACGGTGGAGAGCAATAGAACAGCCAGGTATAAGTCCATGGCCACATCCATCCCACCCTGCTGCTGGAGCTCACCCGCATTACAAATCATTACCATAAAGTACAGTGAAACAAGAACCTTAGCCCAAGGCCCCTAGCCAATAAACACTAACACAGCAAATACCGGCTGTAAGTAAGGTACGACATGCTGAAACTGTGAGATCTAGAGCAACAACTTTGAGAGCCAGTAAGTCAGCATTGTGACGAGTGACTATTAATCCAAAACAATAAATGCTTATCACAAATACGATTAGACACACTGTGGTCAGATCTGTAGTTATCTCAACCCTTCGTGCCCCATGTTGGGCGCCAAAAAAGAAATGTCGTCGTTTAAATCCAGTCAGCCATGAATCAGCCACGCAGTCTCTCTCTCCCCCCCCCCCTTTCTTTCCCTCTCCCCGCTCCCAGAGGGATGGGGAGGAGAATCAAAAAGAATGTAACTCCCATGGGTTGAGATAAGAACACTCCAGTAACCAAGGTATAACACAAACCACTACTGCTACCACCAATAATAATAATGATAAGGGAAATAACAAGGGAAGAGAATACAGTCCCACCCGCCAATACCTATCCCCACCTGAGCAGTGAACTAGCCCTTCCGGGTAACTCTCAGTTACATCCTGGGCAAGACATGCTGTGGTATGGAATACCAATTTGGCTAGTTTGGGTCAGGGGTCCTGCCTCTGCTTCCTCCTGGCTTCCCCTCCTCCCTGGCAGAACATGAGACTCACAAAGTCCTTGGTCAGACTAAACATTTGATCAGTAACTAAAAACATCGGTGTTATCAACGCTGTTCCCAGGCTGAAAGTAAAAAACACAGTGCTGCACCAGCTACTAAGAAGAAGAAAAAATGACTGTTACTGTTGAACCCAGGATAATTATGAAGAGCATTGCCAGCAGGTTGAGGGAGGTAATCCTCCCTCTCTACTCAGCCCTGGTAAGGCCTCATCTGGAGTACTGTGTCCAGATCTGGTTTCCCCAGCACAAGAAAGACATGGAACTCCTGGAGCGAGTCTAGTAAAGTGCTACTAGAACAATTAAGGGTCTGGAGCATCTCTCATATGAGAAAAGTCTGATGGAGCTGGGTTTGTTCAGTCTAGAGATCTGATCAATGTGTATAAGTATCTGAAGGGATGGTGTCAAGAGGATGGGGCCAGACTCTTCTTGGTGGTGCCAGGCAATAGGACAAGAAGTAATGGGCATAAACATAAACACAGGAAGTTCCACCTGAGCATGAAGAAGAATTTCTTTATGTTGAGGATGACTAAGCACTGGAACAGGCTGCCCAGCGGGGTTGTGGAGTCTCCCTCACTGGAGATGTTCAAAAGCTATTTGGACATGATCCGGGGTAACCAGCTCTAGGTGGCCCTGCTTGAACAGGCGGGTTGGAGCAGATGACCTCCAGAGGTCACTTACAACCTCAAACATTCCACGATTTTAAGGACAGGGGCCCCAAGACAGAAATGCATGCAGATGTAGAAACTTGGCTTTTGAGGCAAGCTAAAATGTCCTTAAGTAATCTGTGAATGAGAGTCCACACACTTAAATAACACATTCAAGATACATAGGCTCTAATTTCTTTCAAAGACACAGAGATATACAAGTTAGAGCCACTGCCAAAGCTCACAGTTCCACTTTCAGCCTCACTGCATGTGATATGAACAGTAATTCTGGTACCTTCTGTGTAGAGTCATTATGAAAACATTACCTTTGTGTGCTGAGCCCAGACTGCTGAGCACATCCCATGCTTAAGTTTGCAACCCATCATGTTTCATCTAGACCCAAATCTCATCCAGATCAAATGGCATGTTTCTTCCCCAGTCATTTCCCAGACAAATTATTTGCTAAGGGACAGACTATCCTTTACCTGTTACATCAGTAATACCTTTGTTCCTCTCAATAAACAGGAACAATGACCCAATCAGAGCCAGTAATCTTAACTCCCACAAAATAGAAAAGCTTCCAATAGGTGAAGCTGTGTCATGGTTTAAGCCCAGCTGGTAACCCACAACCACACAGCTGCTCGCTCACTCTCCCCCTTCGATTCCAGAGGGATGGGGAAAAGAATCAAAAGAATGTGAATCCCACGGGTTGAGATAAGAACAGTCCAGTAACTAAGGGATAGTATGAAACCACTACGGCTACCACCAATAATAATAAAGGAAATAACAATGGGAGAGAATACAATTGCTCACCACCTGCTGACTGATACCTAGCCCGACTCAAGCAGCCATCTGGGCTTTCCCGGTAACTCACCCCCAGTTTCTATCCTGGGCATGATGTGCTGTGGTATGGACTACCCCTTTGGCTAGGTTGGGTCAGATGTCCTGTCTCTGCTTCCTCCCGGCTTCTTGTGCCCCTCCTCACTGGCAGAGCATGAGACTGAAAAGTTCTTGATCAGAGTAAACATTATTTAGCAACAACGAAAACATTAGTGTGTTATCAGCACTGTTCTCAGGCTAAAGTAATAAACACAGCACTGCAGCACCTACTAAGAAGGAGAAAACTAACTGCTACTGCTGAACACAGGACAAGCTGGTAAAGGCTAACAACATTATAGAAGTGAAAGAACCAAGACGCTCCTATGGGAAGAACAAAGCCTCATTTCCAGAATAAACTACCCAGTGGAAGTAGTGACAACCATAAAGGCTTTCTACTGAGAGGTTTATTAGGTCTGACAGTCTCCAGAACCAATTATAGTACTAGTAAGATGTAGTTAACCACTTCACCTCCTGGCCATCTCATTTGACTGATTAAAGTCCCTAGAGATGTTTAAGTTAAAATGTAATTTCATTCTGTTGCATGTTCCACCCACCTCCTGCAAATGTCTGGTTCTGGCACAGTACCAAACAGATGAAAAATTTGGTTAAATCAGATTAGAAGAGTTGCAATAATGTGAATTGCACCATGCATACTAAACATAAGTACCCACAAGCACCTAAAGCAGGACTTGTTCCTCAACAGCTTCAAAAAAGTTCACATCACTTCTCATTTCTATATATGAATATGCCCTTATCTCCCCAAAAGGGATGATTTTTGCAGCACTTGTAAGTTCAGTATCAGCATTATGCTAAGGACAGCTACAGAGCTTTCAGTCAGCACAGAATGCAGTTAAAAGACCAAGATGACCTAACAGTCTTACTGGTCTCCAGAACTAACATAGACACACAAGGGCCAACATTCTCACACAGGCAGAATCTCATTTGCCATCTTGCAAGAATCAGTCTAAGTGCACATGGGCACCCTCCCCTCCCCTGCAAAATTCAACATCTGAGCTCTCTATTCATAAACATAACCTTTCTGTAAAGGTTGTCACAGCCTGTGCCACATTTTGGGGAAAATAAAATAAACTCCTCTCACACAAATGCACAGTATTCAACAGACTTCTTGTGAATGCCAAGTATGCCAGATGATAGGGCCTTGTTTTCTGAAGCAGTTGATCTTAAGGTAGGAAATTATGTGATGTCCCCCCTCTCGGCTCCACTTGAAAAGTTCTCAGAGGCTATTTTCACTATAGCCCACAGCATTATGAAAATAAACATCAGCATTTTGAAAGTAACAAACAAAAATAAAAAACAACAACTGGGAAACATTCTTTCAATGAACACTTCCTTACAAATACTCAGCAGAGTGCTAGAATGACACTCTCCCGGTCATTGTTTGGTATTATTTCTAAGCTAACAAACAAAACGTAACACACTTGTGATTCTTAGAGAAGTTAATGCAGTAACTAAATTTAATTTGAAATGTAAGCCAGCAGATACTCAGATTCTAATAATAAGCATGGACAGTAAGTTCATAGGCTTTCCAAGTGTTTTGTGTAAAAGCAGAATGAAGTTTGCAAACCCTGCAATGCAAGCATCCTCAATAGACCAGCTATATATATATATATTAAAATAAAAATAGTCATTAAGATAGTTTTTAAACAAGTCTTTTCTAGAAATTCTAAGAATCTATAAGATTAAATGCTTAAACACTGCTACATACATTGCACAGAATACGCACTTCTTAAAAAGTGCTTATGTAAATTGGCCAGGGTTTCACCATGAAATGTCTTTGCATACAGTTGTGAAGGACAGTTTAATTTCAGAATTTCTTCTACAGCTATCTGGATAACACATCATCATCAAAGAATCAACTGAACCACAGCCCTTAAAATGCTTTGTGGAACTGAGTCTTTCTGTAATGTGCAGAAGATGTGTCCAAAAAGACTTCAGTTTGATTTTTTTCTTCTTAACATCCTCAACAATCAAATAAAAATAAATCTTTATTGAGGGCAGCTCCTGAGATAGCCAGAAGACTAGTGTAAAAAGTTCCCTTAAACCATTTTCTGCTGCAGAGACTAAAAGAAAAACAATGCTAATACAGTACTAAATGGAAACAATCAGAACTTGAGAATTGAGAAAATGAGAATGGAACTCAAATGTTAGCTATTGGGGTAGCTTATTTTGTTGCTGCTAGATTAACATACATATCACAGCTCTCTTAGGAACATTATCAGGTCTTCAAGTTTAGTTTTTAGAAGTTGTTTGCATTTTTACCTTTATAAGCTAACTCTGCATACCAAATAACTAAAGCCTTGCTGTCCCTCGCTTTGGGGCTATTATAATAATCCATCCAGAAAAAACTTAAAAGATTAACAGTATAGGCAAATAGGTAGCATGATTCAATTAAAAAAGGCTTTATTTTTTGTCAGAACTATAACCCAAAACCCCAACAAATAAAGGTTGATGGGAAGTTAGCATTAAGAACTTGATTGTAACATATAGCGATATCTGGGAAGTCAAATCCTTAAGCTCTCCTGATACTAAGGAGTCTCTACAAACTATGAAGCAAATATATAACCGACTCAAAATGATAAGGACTGTGAAGGCTTAGAAGTAAGACAACATCATCCAGGTTAACTCCTCCCTCCCACCCCAACAGTGAATATATGAATCATTTACACCTAAATACAGTATATTTAATACATGGGGGGGGGAACAAAAAAAAACCCACAACCCAACAAAAAACTTTAAAGAAAGGTGAACAAAATTTGGTTTTAGGGCACAAAGAAGCCCTTTGTGGTAGATCCCAGTAGTGACCCTTGCTTATTTTTTTGTCTCCTGCAGATGAATGCAAAGTTCAACTCCACATGGATGTGATGTCTAACAGGGCAACACAGCGATCACAATATAGCAAAATGTCACACAAAAATACAGCCCACTGAAGAAGAGCTTGCATTAATATGCAGGAATAGAACATAAAAAGATCATTGGTCATGTGTTTCTCAAAAGCTACTTCATGGTCACAAACTGCTAGTGAGTGTTAATTTATTTTTTTTTATTACATTACCTTTGAATAATGGGAAAGCTTTAGGGTTTTATAGTTGTACTCCTTGTAGTTACATTTTTTAAATGACAAGATCACTAAAACTCATGCACACTGAAAAAAAGTAAAAATCATGCAGCAGTTACATTAAACCATCCAAGCAATTTTTATTCATTAATATTCATAAATACACACAGCAGCTTCATTAGAGATTTTTCATTTTTTTTCTCTTCAGTTTGAATGTGGAGTATTAGGAGAGGTTTTTGCATGTCAAGCTACAGGATACAGAGCTTTTCTTCTCTGCACTGCAACCTATATTTACCTGCTAAAAGTAAAAATTGGTTAAGTGGAAATGATTATCGTATATATCTTTTCTCTCTTCCTTTGTATGTGCACAATGTAACAAGAGTGACAGACCTGAAATTACAATCACCAAAACAAATCCAAGATAGATGTTGTCCACTTTCATTGGCAAATACAGCACAGAGGACATTGTCTGCAAAGTGGGATGCCATCAAAGAGGAGGCTCATTTCCTTTATTATTCTCTTTTAAATTTAGGTTTTCTAAAGCAACATCGAGAGGCATAATATCTACACAGCCCATAGCACCAAAATCAGCAATCTCTCCCTGTTCATCCTCATCTGAGGAGGAACTTTCTTCCCGCATCAAAGTCGACAGTAGAAGCTCTTGAACAAACAAGCTGCAGTCTGCCCGTTCACTTTCCTTTGTCTGACGCTCTGCTTCTGACATCTTGGGATCATTCAACCTGCATAGCATCACAGAAAAAGAAAAGACAGGCTTAGTAGTATCATCAACAAAATGGGCTTTCACTAATTACCTAAACAGCTGGTCTGATGCATGCTGTATAACACTTGAAAGCCATTCCATTGTGAAACCACCTAGGTACTGCTGCACTTCTTTTGACATGTACAGATCTGACAATACCTAGCACTCCTGATGCAAGAATACAGAAATTTAACAAACTTGTTCCCAGATGCTTCAAAAAAACTTCACAGAAGTAGATTCTAAGGCTGAAGGAAAAAAAAAAAAAAGGCAAAGCTATTTCTGAAGTTTCTTTCCCCTCAGAGGGGCTTCATTTTAAGGGGTGTTAAAAACCTCTAGTCATCCCTTAAGTGCTCATTTTGTCCCCAGGACAACCTCTAAATGCAAGCACGACACAAAATACATTACTACACACATAATGCCCAGAGATTCCCAAAGCACAGCACATTATCCACTTCACTTATCAGTGCATGCACCATCACCTAATAGAAGCAAGGAAACTGCTTGCTTCAGTTCTATCCTAGCTCACAATATCAGTGACTGACATTTGCAGATACTTTCATTAAAGTTATTATTAAAAAAAAAAAATTGGATTGAAATATTGTGTCCTGGGTTCATCAGTAGCAGTCATTTTTCTCCTTCTTAGTAGCTGGTGCAGTGCTGTTTTTGACTTTCAGCCTGGGAACAGCACTGATAACACCAATGTTTTTAGTTGTTGCTAAGTAATGTTTACTCTGACCAAGGACTTTCTGAGTCGCATGCTCTGCCAGGGAGGAGGGGAAGCCAGGAGGAAGCAGAGACAGGACACCTGACCCAAACTAGCCAAAGAGGTATTCCATACCACAGCACATCATGCCCAGTATATAAAGTGGGGGCAGTTACCCGGAAGGGATAGATCGCTGCTCAGGTGGGGCTGGGTATCAGTCGGCAGGTGGTGAGCAGTTGTATTCTCCTTCCTTGTTATTTCCCTTATCATTATTATTATTGGTGGTAGCAGCAGTGGTTTTGTGTTATACCTTAGTTACTGGACTGTTCTTATCTCAACCCGTGGGAGTTACATTCTTTCAGTTCTCCTCCCCATCCCTCCGGGAGCGGGGTGAGGAAGAGGGGGGTTGTGAGCGAGCGGCTGCATGGTTCAGGGTTGCCAGCTGGGCTTAAACCACGACATATTGTCACAAGTTTTGATAAAAATCAGCAGGTTAGCAATAAATCGTCCCAACCCAGGTTTCTAAACACAGAAACTGTTTAAACACCTGTGCTCTTTCTCAACATGTAACTGAGACAGACAGACAGACACACACTCTTCAGTACAGAAAAATCAATATTCTAAACCTCCTAAAAGAGCTGGAATGAGAGTGGGCAAATCTTCTATAGCATATTGGACTAGATGATTGTTTTGAGGTCCCTTCCAGTCTCTAGCATACTGTGATACTGTGACTTGGGGGTGTTGGTCGATGAGAAAATGAACATGAACTGGCAGCATGCACTTGCAGCCCAGAAAGGCAAACATATCCTGGGCTGCATCAAAAGGAGCATGACCAGCAGGTCAAAGGAAGTGATCCTGCCCCTCTACCAAGAAGGCCAATGGCATCCTGGGGTGTATTAGAAGGGGGGTGGTTAGTAGGTCAAGAGAGGTCCTCCTTCCCCTCTACTCTGTCCTGGTAAGATCACATCTGGAATATTGTGTCCAGTTCTGGGCCCCTCAGTTCAAGAAGGACAGGGACCTGCTGGAGAGAGTCCAGTGCAGGGCAACTAAGATGATTAAGGGAGTGGAGCATCTCCCTTATGAGGAAAGACTGAGGGAGCTGGGTCTCTATAGTTTGGAGAAGAGGAGACTGAGGGGTGACCTTATTAGTGTATATAAATACATAAAGGGGGAGTGTCACGAGGATGGAGCCAGGCTCTTCTCAGTGGCAAACAATGATAGGACAAGGGGAAATGGGTACAAACTGGAACACAAGAGGTTCCACTTAAACTTGAGAAGAAACTTCTTCTCAGTGAGGGTAACAGAACACTGGAACAGGCTGCCCAGGGAGGTTGTGGAATCTCCTTCTCTGGAGACATTCAAAACCCGCCTGGACACGTTCCTGTGTAACTTTATCTAGGTGTTCCTGCTCCGGCAGGGGGATGGACTAGATGATCTTTTGAGGTCCCTTCCAATCTCTAGCATACTGTGATACTGTGATTGTTGTAGGTCTCTTCCAACTGAACTATTCTATTCTATAGAACTCTAGGATGTAACTATACTTTCTGAAGCAGATAAGTATTCTGCTTATTAGTAATTAATTATTTGCTTTTTTCATCCAAAATACTTTAATATATAAACCTCTATTCAACCTTCAGCCTTCATTAAAGAATCATTTCCTATTAAATAAAGCTAGCTTTTATGTTCTCTCCTCATTATCAGCATAGAAGTTTGAAACATATTATTGCAAAGGCTCAGAAGCCTTCTGTTTTATCAGAAATAGCACGATAAAGAAGCACAGTTTACCAAAGTAATATCCTTTATGTTTCTCTTGAAATTGAGAAACAGGAAGTAATATTTATTCACTGCCTAGGAAGAAATGCACAGGAGACGTTACAAATACAAACAAAACCATAATATCTCAACTACAAACTTCATTAGGGATCTGGCAGTAGTTTCACTGAATTCAATGTCCATATGAGGACCAAGGAAAACAGAAATGGCAGAAGAGTTAAAACCACAGAAGTTACCTTGTAAGAAGAAACTGGGAGTTCTGTATAGCCTGATGATTGTTTTCTGTATTAGAAGTATTGGTTGCTGCTATAGACTGTGCAAGAGTGGTGGGGATGCTGCTCGTGTTAGTGCGTCTAGTTGCATTGCGTGCAGTCTCCAGTTGTTGTCTTGCTGCCTGTGCATGCTGTCGCTCCAACTGCAGTTGCATCTGCAGCTGTTGTAACTGAGAAGCAGAAGGGCCAGAAGAATTGAGCTGCCCTGCAGAACGTCTCACGCCTGATAATTGAGATAAGAGCTCTGCCAGAAAAGAGAGAAGTTTCTACAGTGAAATCTGTTTAAATACAGATCACAGAACAGCATAAATATCCTGAAAACCAGTATATCAATTTGTTTGCTTTATAAAACATTTAATAAATGAAATTAATGAACAATAAAGCTTCATGGGCTATCCATTACAAGTATCCCATGTCTCAAAGCCCATAGGGTAAGGAAGATTCAGAATCATCTAAAGAACTGTGCATAAATAAGAGTCAAAGTTTAAAGCTTTTTAAATGAATGAGAGCCAACCTATGAAGAATACCATATAAGCAGTATCCTGTACGACAATTCTCTAAAATTTTATCTTCAAGTCAAAATAGTTATTGACTAAGAAACCTCTTAAATTCTGACTTCAGTTGTTGGTGTTATATCCCTCCATGCACTATCAATGCATATTCTAGTGGGAAGCTGTGTGTGCTGCAGAGAAGACAAAGGTTTTTCAAATGTTGTATTATATGAAAAATATTTGACCACAGCAGGGCTTTTTTTTTTTTTTTGGTTTTTTTTTTTTTGGTGAGAGATATTCTAACAATTAAAAAAAAAAGCCAAAACCCAAAAAACAAAGAAAAAAAGTCTAGCCTGGATTCCTTTCCTCCAGAGTTCAAGACTGTGACAAATTCTGTCCATGCTAAGCATTTTCCAAAATAAATGTTAATAATAAGTTATTGCTCAGTGATTTACTACAGATTACATTCCACACAAAGTTGTGAGTACTATTTTGTTTTGTTTGATGCAAGGAGGGCAGAAGTAATAGATTATTCCCCCCCCATCCATCCAACTCTCATTAAAGCTGGAAGTTGTTATTACATGTCATGAAAATTTTCCTTCCATTTTACTTTCAAGATATAATCCTTTGAAACTAGGCTTTTCTTAGGTGAATAAAACACAATGCAGTAGCACTTTGCATCAGGAACACTTGGAATGCCAAAAATTCATGCTCAAGTCATTTGCACAGATAATCGTATCAAGATTAACTACCAATAACATTTTATTTCACTAATTAACTGATAACCACCACAAGGAGAAAAATAAATAAATAATGTTTACAGGTCTCTTAACAAGCACAAATTTTAACTTCTGGTAGCATGTACTAATAATTACCCCAATACAAAGGAAGACTTATAACACTGCCAGGTAAAACATGTATTTATCCTTACTGTTTGTAAGATCACCTTGAGTACAACTTAACAGATCCCTGGTAGCATATACGAATTTGAGACACAGGCTTGGTATGACACAGATACCCAGCCAAGCTGCACTACATTCTCTGAATGCAAAAAATATATTACTTCTACCAAACAAACAAATAAAACACCAAACCACCAAGCCAACCAAAAAACCCCAGTCAAACAAAAATCTCACAGGACTCAAAGGAATACAATTTTCTTACACATGCTCCTAAATGGGAAGGCCTTGTGAGGCTGAAATAAACCAAAGCAGCCACTTCACATTTAACTCAACTGAACTAATGCCACTGTAACAGTAAGAGAAAGTCTTGCACTCCAGGACACACAACCATCCATCCTTCCTCTAGTGCTTTACAGACCCACCACCTAACTTAACTCATTAAGATGACAGAAATGTTTTCATCCTCTTTTGCTGGAATATTTTTAGTAGTAGGAGCGCAGCCAGCAGCTCTTGGAAAGTGATTCTTCCCCTCTGTTTGGCACTGGTGAAGCCACATCCAGAGTGCTGTGTACAGTTTTAGACTCCCTGGGTTGAGACACATAGACATAACAGAGCAAGTCTAGTGGAGGGTCACCAAGATAATCAGGAGGCTGGAACACAGCACATGAGGAAAGAGTGTTTGGTCAACCTGGAAAGGAACACTTTGGAAGATTGCTGTCTGAATCTACCTGATGAGAAGATACAGAGAAGACTAAGGTAGACTCTTCTCAGAGTCATGCAGCAGTAGGACAAGAGTTAGACAAGGGAACATGAGAAATTCCAATTACAACCAAAGGGGTTTGGCTTACTTTGTGTTTTTTTTTTTTTTTTATCTCCCCCTCCCCCCATTTTAAAACATGAAGGTTTTTAAGTACTAGAACAGGCTGCCCAGAGAGGTTGTAGGATCTGTCATTGAAGGCATTCAAAACTCAACTGAATGATCTAAACAGATCTCCTTTGAGAAAGAGGTTGGAAACAGACAACCTGCAGAGGTCAATTCAAAACTTTTTTTTTCTATTATTTTTCTGCCATTTCAATGAGTTAAATCAGGTCACAGAGGGCCTGAAGAGCAGCTAGCACAACAGAGGCAAAGGAACTATGCCTATGGAAGGGGGGGGGGGTGTGTGTGGGGGGTGTGTATGTGGATTTACAGCTTCCTCTTTCAAAAGCAATGCACTCTTAAGTTGGTTCACTGCCTCTGAAGGAATCATAACCTAACAATAAGCAGCTCCATTCATGCCTTTCCAGGATCTGAAGCAAAGGCGCATAATATCAGGAACTTAGGTAAGTGCAGGAAGTTCTGAAGTTTCCCTGACACTTATCTTTCACTTAATGAGTGCACCCAAGGAGACCTTTCACTGTGCTTTTTGCAATCAGATTTGCCTGTCCCACATTGGCCTTTTTAGTTATCGGTGTGCTTGTAGTAAGTGTGGGTAAAGCTCTTCCCAAATCTTCGTCTGCAAAGTCAAGCCATCAATGAGTGCAAGATTGATGTCTTAAGATTTTACATTAGGGAAAAATATAGCTCTTTAAAAAAAAAATAATAATAATAATAAAAAATCAACAACTTGATCAATTTTTATTTTTAGGTCTTTATAGAGAAATTATTCTTGAAAATTACAAAGTTGAAAAAACACAGATTATATCTGTAAATCTAAAAACATGCCTGTGTGATTGTTAGAAGTTAAAAATGAAACATCTCCTTGAAAATTCTCCTAAACCTGACCAAAATATGACATGCAAATCAAAGAACGGTTTGGGTTGGAAGGGACTTGTAATGGGCAGGGACATTTTACTAGATCACTTTGCTCAAAGCCATGTCCAACCTGACCCAGAACACTTCCAGTGATGGGACAATCCATCCCAATGTCTCACCACCCTCATAGTAAAAAATTTCTTCCTTACATCCAATCTAAACCTACCCTCTTTCAGTTTAAAACTGTTGCCCCTTGTCCTGTCACTACAGGCCTTGATAATAAAATATCTCTTTATCTTTCTTATAAGCTTATAATATATTGAAAGGCTACAATAAGGTCTCCCTTGAACCTTCTCTTCTCCAGGCTGAACAACCCTGACTCTCTCAGCCTTTCCTCATAGAAGTGGTGCTCCAGCCCTCTGATCATTTCTGTGGCTTTCCTCTGGACCCACTCTAACAGGTCCATGCCCTTCTTGTACTGGTGACCCCAGAGCTGGACACACAACCTTGCGCTTGGTCTTATTGAACTTCATGAAGTTCTCATGGACCCCACTCCTCAAGCCTTGCACCATCCCTCTGGATGGCATCCTTTCCCTCTAGGGAATCAACTGCATCACTCAGCTTGGTATTGTCTGCAAACTTGCTGAGGATGCACTCAAATCCCATTGTCTACATCACTGATAAAAGATATTAAATAGTACTGGTCCCTGTATAGACCCTTGACAGACACCACTCATTACTGGTTTCCACTTGGGCATTGAGCTTGGACTGAAATTCTTCAGATGTTGTCATCCAGCCAATTCCTTATACACCTAACAGTCCACCTGTCAAACCCATATCTCTCCAGTTTGGAGGAGACCACATCAAAGGCCTTACAGAAGTCCAGATAGATGACATCCGTAGCTCTTCCCTTGACCACGGATGCAGCTCCTCCATCATACAAGGTGACTAGATTACTCAGGCATGATTTGCCCTTGCTGAAGCCATGTTAGCTGTCTCTAATCACCTCCCTGTCCTCCATATGCCTCGACATTGCTTCCAGGAGGATCTGTTCCATGATCTTACCAGGCACAAAGATGAGGCTGACAGGCCTGACTTAAAGTGGGAGGGACTTTGCTTCCCCAGTCCCTACCCTGAGGTTCAGGGGCTTGAGATATGTAGGAAGAGAGATTACCATTGAAAATTGAGGCAAAAAATTGTTGAGCACCTCAGCCTTCTCCACATCGGTTGTCACTAGTTTGCATATCTTATTTGGGATAGGTACATTTCCTTTAATTCTCCTTTTCTGGCCAGCATACTGATAGAAGCCCTTATTCTTCACACACCTTGCCAAATTCAGCTCCAACTGCACCTTGGCTTTTCTGGTCCCATCCCTACACATCCAAGCAGCAGCCCTATACCCTTCCCGGGATACACATCCCTGTTTCCGCTGCCTGTGCATTTCCTTCTTACACTTCAGTTTAATCAGGAGGCCCTTACTCAGCCATACTGGTCTGCCACCTTCCTTGCCTGACTTCTTGCACATGGGAATTGAGAGCTCTTGTGCTCCAAGAAAAATGCTCTTAAAGAGTTATCTGCTCTACTGCTCCTTTGTCCCTGAGGGCAGTTTCCCAGGGGGTCACATCCACTATCTCTTTAAACAACTGAAAGTTTGCTTTCCTAAGGTTTAGAGTCCTGACTATTCTTTTTACCTGGTCTATATCCCTCAAGCTTTCCTCCATTGGGGCATGATCACTGCAATCCAGGCTTACAACAATCTTGATCTCTCCAGTTAGTTTATCTATGTTGGTAAGCAACAGGTCTAGCAGTGTTTCTCCTCTGGTTGGGCTATTATTCAGATTAAAAAATTATCTAAATTTTCTAGTAGATGGGAGGGTGACTGAAGTCCCCCAGCAGAATCAGAGCATGCAAGTGCAATGCCTCCTGTAGCTAGAGTAAGAACACTTTGTCAACAGGCTCCTTTTGATGGGGTGGCCTGTATCAAACACCAACCCCAAAGTTTCCTTTGTTGGCTTGGCCACTAACTCTTACCCATAAGCTCTTAACCTGTCCATTGTCAAAGACAACTCTGTACACTCAGCCCATTTCTTTTCTTTTTTACATAAAAGGCAACTCCCTCTTCTTCCTTGCCTAACTCTTCTGAACAGTTTACAGCCATCAGTTACAACACTCCAGTCACACAACTCATCCTACCATGTTCTAGCAATAGCAATTACATCATACCTTTCTAGCTGCACAGTAGCTTCCAGCTCTCTCTCTTTCTTACCCATGCTATGTGCAATGTTATAGAAGAACTTCAGCTGAGCTATCAACCTTGTCACCTTTTCAGAGGAACATGCCCAAATTCCTTTGAGGCTTTTCACAGGTGTTTCCCTGTTGGTTCCTAATACATCAACAACCCAGGACTCCTATCCCAACCCTTTTTCCCCATTAAATCTAGTTTAAAGCTCTCCTTATAAGTCTAGTCAGCTTGCTGGTGAAGACCCTCTTACCCCACTTGATCAGGTGAATCTCATCAGCTCCTAACAGACCCAGTTTCCTAAAGGCAGCTCCATGATTATAGAAGCCAAAACCTTAAGTATGGCACCAGCTATGCAACCAGGCATTCACCTGTTCAATTAGTCTTCTTCCTGAACTTCTTCATCTGACTGGGAGGATAGAGCACGCCATTTGTGCTTCTGATCCTTTCTCAGTTGTTCTAAGGGATATATATTCTCTTTTGATGGTTCTAAGTTGCTTTGTTGCAGTATCATTGGATCCTATGTGGAATAGTAGGAGTGGATGATAATCTGCTGGGTTCACCAGGCTCAGCAGCCTCTCAGTAATATCACAAATGCAAGCTCCTGGAAGGCAGCAAGTTTCTCTAGAGAAATTGCCTGGATGGCAAATGGGTACTTCAGTGTCTCTTAGTAAAGAATCTCCAATTACTAATACTTTACATGCTTTTTCTGGTGACACTGGTTTTAATGTTGGGTGGGTGGTTGGATCAACTTTCCATGGTCAGCTTTTTCTGGATCCTGTCCGTTACTCATGTGAAACAGTGTTGTTTTCACATAACTGGGGATGGGGCTTTGCAGTATTAAGGCTTTACAGTATTAAGATTTTTCAATACTGGGGCTGGGGCTAAGTTACTAAGGGAACGAAACAAAGGGTTTGAGATACCATAACTTAGAAAGACACACTCTGTGGTTAAAGACATTATCATCTTTGGATGAAAGATACACTCTCTGGTTAAAAAGAATGTTTTTTTTTTTTTTTTGTACAATCTATGAAACTAAGCCTGTGCAAACTGGTTCTGTAGTTAAATAGTAAGTTGGGGTACCACATGTCTGTCAGAGAGTTATGAAATCGAAACATAAAAGGAGACATAAGAGGAAGGGGCATACAAAATAGAGTAAGGAGAGGTGTAAACAGAGGTGGGACAGTTAGTACATAGATTTAATGTGTCAGATAGGCTGTAAACCTTGGAGTCCCCAACCAATGGGGAAACAAGGGAAAGAACTTGCGGATGGGATAGGAAGTATAAATCATAGTTCTGCTTTTGCTGTGTGTGCCTACCTGCTGGGAGACCCGTTTTTCACAAATGTTAATAAATAGCTGCTTCACTGTTGTGTCTAACTGAGGCCTGCCTGAACCTAGAGACCAGTTCTCACACTCATGTGCTCTTTATTCTCTAACTGGACAAGGGTCCAGTCTCCTTCATCTTGTGAGTTTCTTGCGTCAGTCAGCTCAAGGTTGGATTCAGGCTTACCTTCCCCTTGCACAACCTTAAGGCAGGGCTGTTGTTCAGCTTTATATAAAATGCTTATTAAAATAGTTCTTAAAGAATTTTTAAAGAGTTAAAAGACCTCCTAAAGATCAGCAAGCCTGTCATCCAAACTGTAATCTGAAAGTAAACTGAGCACATTTTAAATGTCTATCAATAATATTCCAATTAAACCAATTTCATCTCGATGAACTCAAGTACAGCACTTGGTTTGTGCTAAAAAAAATAAGACTCATCTCTAACACCTCTGTGCACACAGCAAATTAAAGCTAGACACATTGAAGTACGTAATGGTGGTTAGAAACAATTACATTTAAAAATGCATACATACATACATATCATATGAGAAGAGACCTGGGAATCTTCAGCCTGGAAACAAGAAGGCTCAAGACGGGAGGAATCTTATCAGTGTATATATGGGGGAGGGGGGGGGGAGTGTAATGGACAGTCCAAGTAAAGATACTTTTCATCAGTAAACACCCAACAATTATAACACTGGGAAGAGTATATAAATATACACACATTTATTTTTTTTTCCCCAAAACACAGAAAAACAAGGCAACTATTATAATCTTGGATTTTGTTTCAAAGTCTATTGAAGGACTCTGAGCTAAACTCTGTGGTTACAGCTCTTACCAGCTATAGGATCCATGGTTTCTCTATTGCTTGGAGAATATGAACTCTGAGAAGATGAAAGCCCGCCAGTGGAACTGCTAGTAAAGTGCATGTTTGATCTACGTGCACGGGGGCCTCCCAAACCCCGGCCTGGGTGAAACATTCTACGTACATGCCGAGCACCACTAGATTCATCATAACCAAACAGTTAAGAAAAGTCTTTTGCTATCAAGTATTAAATAGCAAGAGCGTTTACCAGGTGGAACAATCAGGTAACACACTATTCCTCATTCATAAAACAACGACTCAAATTTTAAATGTACTGAAATCATAGCTATAGTGCCAGTCAGACCTATAGATCTGAACCCAAGGCATCCAGGGCTGCTTGCACCAAATTCATCTTTCCCAGGCTTTTTATCATGTCTAAAAATTGTCAGGATGGATTTCCTGCAATCTGGAACAGTTTTCTACTAAGTAATTTAAACTGATGATGCATATTCAGCAAAACACATTACTCAACAAACATAAAGATTTTAACATAAAAATTGGGGAAAAAGGGTATTTCAATACTGAAAATAATCTACAAAGTTTTATTGCCAGTCTTACCAAGAGCACACAGTAATTATTGCATTTCATACTTTTATCCAAGGAATTTCACCCACTCCACTCTTCAAGGAAATGCAGGTCAACAGAGAATTCAGCACTTCTCTAATACCCCTTTGCTTCATCTTCCCTCTCTTTCTCCACACAAATTCAATTTGCTCCAATTATGAAAACAAGCTCTTCCACTTTCTTTTTTTTCCCGTGTTTCTTAGAAAATGTCTATAAAAGCTATGACTTGAAATATAAGCTTTTTCATACATACTAAGAGACTATCAGCAAATAATTTAAAGATTACCTTTCCCAAAACAGTGTTAACATGAGTTCTCCTAAGACAGTCTAGCTAAAGCTTTCTTTTATCTTAAGAAACACTAGTGGAATTAACTACTAAGCTAGGAAATAATGTACTTGGACATATTTGATTTTTCAAATTTCTAAATTAGTACCTTTAGCTCACCTTATCTCCAATTTTCTTATTTTCAATAATAGCATGTTTATCACTTGTATAAAATCTATTACTTTTATCAGACCGGTGCCCAACTTATCCTACAACGTACGATTATGGTGTAGAATTCATTTCCTCATGAGTTGAAAAATTTAATACTGGAAAACTATTAGACTTTTTTTGGCAAGTATATATAATACATATTTTCAGGAAGAATTGACTTTTTCAAATTTATTATGCTATAGAGCATAAAACCTTTCAATTGCAGGGTTTGGGGAGGGGAATCTCCCTTGGGACAGAATATAGTTGTCTAGCATGGATTGGTTTGCTCTTGCTTTCAATCTGTTGATACTGGATAATGGTAGTGACAGAACATGGGCACTGATATTGACTACTGCTCTCATGCAGTTTGGGAAGCTTTCCATAGCTACATCTGACAGAAAAATGCCCCCATTCTGGGATTTTTATTTTTTTTTAAAGTAAACTTGGGAAATAAGATAACTAGAACATGCTTAATATAAATCCTTTGGAAAATTCCAGCCTTGATCTCATTTAGAAAAGGATCTTAGTAGCTTGCTCACTGCACCTTTGAAAGTGTTAAGACAACATTATTTAAATATTAGTTTAGAGTATATTGATGTATATCATGTATATTGAGTATATCACCCAACTATGCTGGGGGTAAAAAAGCATTGGGAACTCTTTACACATTGCAAACATATACTGAAAGCAACCAAGCTAGAACCATTTATATGGTCAAGATAAAAATTTGTTTTAATCAGTAAAACACTTGAAAATCGTTTAAGAAAGAAACTGGAATTTATTCAGCTGTTCAGAGTCTCCAGGGATAAAGGTGATATCTTGCAGTGGTTGCACAGGATTCTTCAAGAGAAATATGTGCAGCCATTTAAAACAGCTTTAAAACCCTTCTAACTACTACACAGAAGACAATATCCTTTCCTAAACTGCTAGCAACTGCGTGGGGGGAAATCTTTCCCCCCTTTTCTTCCTTTAAGTCTTAGCTGTCAGAAGACGTGAAATAGCACCCAACATTGAAGAGTTAGTCCAGAAAAATTTTGTCTGTCAAGTTTTATGGACTTGGCAACACTGACTGGTAAAGCAGTGCTGTACAGAAACTTCCACATGCATTTTCTATAATTATTTATAACATGGTCCAATTTATAAAGCTCCCCCCCATCAGTGTCGTGATGACTGACACTGTGGCCTTTACTCAGTAACTGAAAATATTATTTTGATTTCTCTAACTCTTATGTAGCTAATAATAAACACACATTTCCCAATTATCTAATCACTGATGTGAGAGAGGGAGAAAAAGATCTAGAAGCGTGAATTCTAATACAACACCTCATTCACTTTAGTAGGAAATTATGATAACTGTGTAATTGGGACTGACTATTTAAATAACAAATTTAAATGTAAATACAGATCACAACCAAAGTGAAACCACTTCCTATAATGTTGCTATTCATAAATATAATGAACTTGAGTTGTTAGGCCTTTTTTTTTCTTTTAAGAAGCCCTGAACAAAAAAGGCACTATTAAATTACACTAGTAGTGTATTTTTTTAATGAGATACAGAAAGATAAATAATTTATAGAGATCACTTAACGAGAGTTTTTCATGATGGCTTGTACTTCCATGGAGTAAGAGTACCTTCTAAAATTATGTTGTAGGTATTGTATAGCAAAAACACAAGCAACATTACTATTCCTAACACCAAGTAACATAAAAGAAAATTGTACTTAAAGTGCAAAGAAGCTGACAGTTTGAGCTCTTCAGTCATCGAGGGTAGTTATATCACTACAATCTGCATATAACTGAAAGACAGCCTTAATTCCTAGGGAAGTCTCCTGATATCTCTTCTAGTTATATCTTAAAAAAAGACAATAAATAACAGGCTGGAACTACCCCATTGAAATATGGTGATAAAACTAATCAAACACTTAAACCCACTAAATTTCAAAGCTCAAAGCATTCTCTAACACATTTGCTTTTAGTGAAATTTACTGCCTTTAGTCTTGCAATTATTTATAATACACTACTGCGTCTGGGTTGCTGCTTTCCCATACGCAAAATGGTATCAGAACTAATGACCAAGAAGGGTAAAAAATGCAGTGCAGAAAGAAGCAGCAAAGACATCTTTAAAAGTTTTTGCTATCAGAAATAAAACCACACACCCACATTTCCAAGCTACACCTAAAGCCCATTCACAGTCTGATAGATATAAATATATATACATATAAAAAAATCAGACATACAGATCCCCTATAATTAAACACCAATTCTAAAAAATAAGCAAAACTGATGTAGCCACTTGACTACAGAAGTCAAAATAAGTAGTTACAGCTATCATAAGAAACAGTATCCCTTTTCCCTCAACTTAAGAAAGGATATTAAATCTCTAGGAGCTCTGTGTTCCAGTGTAAGATGAGCTGCAAAGTCATCTGTGACATGATTAGGATCCCCTCCAGGTAATGCTGCACATATTGGACAGATCTGAAACAACAAAGTGAGAAAAAAAAAACAAACACAACCAACTTTACATAAACCACTAAACACACAATTCAGAGTTGATCACTTGACTTTAAATGTCGCATTCTAATCCTATATCTAAACAGCCATAGGTTTAAAACATTAAATGTATTCAAATGCAGCTGTTAATTTTAGTATCTTTTTAAGACACACTTTTCCTTGTAATTATGATTTTAATAATACCATGAAAACAAAAAGAAAAGTAAAATTTGCACATCCTATCTGCAGTGTTTCAGTCTGGTTATGCAGGATTCCTGCTTGTATGTACCTACATATGACATTATCAAGTTTATTTACTGTTCTTTGAATCCCCAAGCAACTTCTCATTCATCTCACCAGAGAAGTGTGATAAGGAGAATGAAACCAGATATGAATATTCATTAAAGTATCACCACTGAGAACACCCTCTGAAGTAACATGCAAGTAGAGATTTGGCAGTGAAGAGAAACTCCTTATTCTTACCAAGAATTTTGTGAGATAGCATTATAGCTTTGGTTTTTCCTTATTCCTAAACACATATTTTAAAAATTCTAGGGACACTTACTGCCATAGCAACCTTCATTTATTATTTTTTATTTTTCCTCCCAATGACTTTGCATCCACCTGAGAGAAGTGTGTCTTAAAAGTCCTTTGCAACAGTTTTGCAGGGCAGCCTTAAAATTTGACAGATCACAGGTTAATAAGCCAGAAAGGAGATACTTCCATACAGTATGTTAGGTCTTAACTACTCTTCCAGGGAGATCAACCTGGACTTTGCAACTGATAAGACTGTAAACTAGGTGGGAGACCCTGGGCACCAGACTGGGAGGGGTGAGGGAATCAAATGAACCATGCAAACTGATGAAGAGACATGCAGGGGTAAGAGAGAGCAGGGAGGAACAAAAGGGAGGGTAGACAGAAAGGGTTATAAAGTGGTCAGGTCACATGTAAAACAGAGCTGGTCAGTATGTTTGTCTGGCTGAGCTCTGAGCCTGTTCATTGCAGTCTGTCCTGTCTTCTTATATCTTCTTATTAAATCTTAGCAATCTATCTGCATAATCTCAGTCTCTATCCCATGTATATGTGTGCTGCAAGGACTAAGTGCCAGCAACTGGTGAGACCTGTGTATGTGTGGATGAAATTTGGTGCCAGCTATTAGAGTCAGTCTGGGGCTGTAGGTGCCCCTGTGGTGTCAGCTACTGGAACAAGTGAGGGTCCCAGCATCAGTAGCTGGAGGGGCCATAGCTCTCTAGACCTAGGGCAGGTACTATAAACTTTGTGCTTGGAGTGCTCACTACGGGGGGATGTCATGAGTGGATTTAGTGCCAGCTACTCCAGTCAGCCAGCATGAGTGAGGTGCCCAGCACTGGTGGCTGGAGTAGGACCACCAGTCACAGCCCATGTGGTGCCTGGTGAGAGCTGCTAAGGTAAAGGAGGAGAAGGTAGGTGTCTGTATCTTGCCCAAACCTGTTGTGCATGTGTACTGGCTAGCAAACTTCAAGATGGACTAGCCAATGAGGAGGGAGAAGCCTTGAGTCTGGGCAGGAGTATGAAGTAGGAAAGGGTCTGTGCTAGTATGCCCTAAGGGAATTTGCAAGTGTTTAGTGCCTGTGGGATGAGTGCATGTGTGTTTTCTAGTGGGCATCAAGCAGGACTAGCTGGCAAGCAGGAAACCTGTGTGTTGTGATTTAGACCCAGCTGGCAACAAAGTACCATGCAGCCTCTCTCTCAACCCCCCCTTCCCCCCTCCCTGGGTGGGATGGAGAGGAGAATCAAAAGAGTGTAAAAGCTGCAGGTTAAGATAAGAATATTCCAATAAGTAAAGTACAGTATACTACTACTACTACTAAGGGAAATAATGAGAGGATAGAATATAAAACTAAGAAAAACAAAACAAAAAAAAACCCCACAAGTGATGCCCAATACAATTGCTCAGAACCTGCTGATCGATACCCAGCCTGACCCGAGAAGTGATCTGGACCTTCCAGGTAACTCCCCCCAGTTTCTATACTGGGCATGATGTGCTGTGGTATGGAATGCCTCTTTGGTTAGTTTGGGTCAGGTGTCCTGTCTCTGCTTCCTCCTGGCTTCCCGTGCCCCTCCTCACTGGCAGAGCATGAGAGTACTTGGTCAGAGTAAACATTACTTAGCAAGAACTAAAACCATTGGTGTGCTATCAGCACTGTTCTCAGGCTAAAACTGAAAACACAGCAATGAAACAGCTATTAAGAAGGAGAAAAATGACTGACACAGCTGAACCCAGGGCACCTTTCTAAAAATGGGGGTTATATTTCCCTTTTCCAGTCAGCAGGAACTTCACTGGACTGCCATGACTTCTTAAATATTATAGATAATGACTTAGCAATGTCTGCCAGCTCCATCAAGACCCATGGATGTATCTTATCAGGTCCCATAGATTTGTGCACCTTCAGGTTCCTTAGATGGTCTCAAACCCGATTTTCTCCTACAGTGGACAGTTCTTAATTCTCCCAGTCCCTGCCTTTGCTTTCTGTGACTTGGGATAGTTGCTTGGGTCAGGCTGGGTATCAGTCGCCAGGTGCTGAGCAATTGTATTCTCTCCCCTTGTTATTTCCCTTATCATAGAATAGTTAGGGTTGAAAGGACCTTAAGATCATCTAGTTCCAACACCCCTGCCATGGGCAGGGACACCTCACACTAAACCATGTCACCCAAGGCTTTGTCCAACATGTCCTTGAACACTGCCAGGGATGGAGCATTCACAACTTCCTTGGGCAACCCATTCCAGTGCCTCACCACCCTTATAGTAAAGAACTTCCTCCTTATATCCAATCTAAACTTCCCCTGTTTAAGTTTTAACCTGTTATCAATTGTCCTATCACCACAGTCACTAATGAAGAGTCCCCCACCAGCATCCTTATAGGCCCCCTTCAGATACTGGAAGGTTGCTATGAGGTCTCCATGCAGCCTTCTTTTCTCCAGGCTGAACAGCCCCAACTTTCTCAGCCTCTCTTCATACGGGAGGTGCTCCAGCCCCCTGATCATCCTCGTGGACCCTCCTCTGGACTTGTTCCAACAGTTCCATGACCTTTTTATGTTGAGGACACCAGAACTGCACACAGTACTCCAAGTGAGATCTCACGAGAGCAGAGTAGAGGGGAATCTTTATTATTACTGGTGGTAGCAGTAGTGGTTTTGTGTTATACCTTAGTTACTGGACTGTTCTTATCTCAACCCATGGGAGTTACATTCTTTCCGTTCTCCTCCCCATCCCTCCAGGAGTAGGGGGGGGAAGAAGGGGGGAAGTGAGCAAGCAGCTGCCTGGTTCTGAGTTACCGGCTGGGCTTAAACCATGACACTAACAAATTTGTTGGCCTTGTACAATGGGGCTACAGCACTGGTGGATAAGGAAAGAGCAAGTGGTGTCATCTACCTGGACTTGCACATGGCATTTGACACTGTCCTGAATGACATCCTTGTATCTAAATTGGAGAGGCATGAATCTGATGGATGGACCACTCTGTTGCAGGATTTGGCTGGATGGTTGCACTCTAAGAGTTGGGATCAATGGCTCAAGGTTCAAGTGGAGATCAGTGATGAGTGGCATTCCTCAGGGGTTGGTATTGGGACTGGCACTGTTGAACATCATTGTTGTCGACAAGGACAGTGGGATTGATGCACCTTCAGCAAGTTTGCCGATGACACCAAGCTGTGTGGTGCCATCAACACACTAGAGGAGAAGAGATACCACCCAGAGGGACCTGGACAGGCTCAAAAGGTGGGCCCGTGCAAACCTCATGAACTCCAACAAGACCAACTGCAAGGTCCTGCACCTGGGTCTGGGCAATCCCAAGCATAAATACAGGCTGGGAAGAAAATGGAGTGAGAGCAGACCTGAGGAGAAGGACTTGGGGGGTGTTGGTTGACAAGAAGCTCAACATGACCCAGCCAGAAAGCCACGGTGACGGTGGCAGATTTAAATTCGGCTGAAACTCGCTACTCGCATTCAGTCAGCTGATTGGAGCTAGCCCAGCTAGAGCCGCAGCCGGCACGGTACAGCGACCGCGAGCTTCTACCAAGATTCGGAAAATCAGAGGGGATAGCGCAGAGCCATCGCGATTCCCGACATTTCCCAACACTTCCGGATTCCCGAAGTTCCAGCAGCCCTTGCGAGAGAGCGGCTGACGTGGCGGGGGGCGTTCCCACGGTGAACGGCGACCACTCCCCTGCCCCTTGACTTGAAAAAGCCTTTGAGAGGGCAGCAACGTGTCGCTGCCCACCAGGTGAAGGGAAGAACAGGTAGGTCGTTGGTGGAAGATCTGCTTAGCTTGGTGGCTGAACTTAAGGAGGAGGTTGAGACGCTGAGGAGCATCAGGGAGTGTGAAAGGGAGGTTGACTGATGGAGCAACTCCCTGGCGTGCCAGTTGGAACGGCTCCAGGGAGATACCCCCCAAAAGGGGATGGACCCCCTGCCCTCTCAGACAGAGGGGGATGGCCTGAGACAGCCCCTGTCATGTAGCTGTCACCCAGAGGTAGGGGACCAAAAAGATGATGAGGGTTGGAAGCGAGTTCCGGTTCGGCGTTGTGGGCAGCCCTCCTCCCTTCCTGCCCCGCTTCCCCAGGTGTCCCTCCGTAATAGGTTTGAGGCCCTGGATCTTGAAGGAGAGGTAGGTGAGGATGTGGTGCAAGGCCCACCTACAAGGCCACATAGGAAAATGCGGTCGACTTCGCACTTCAAGACTGCCTCTGGTAAGACAGAAAGAAGGGTCATTGTAGTAGGTGATTCCATTCTGAAAGGAACAGAGGGCCCGATATGCAGAGTTGACCCTCATCATAGGGAAGTGTGTAGTCTGCCTGGAGCCCGGATCAGGGATATCACCAGGGCGCTCCCCAGCCTGGTGCACCCGACAGACTACTACCCGCTGCTGGTCTTCCAGACGGGTGACGAGGAAGCTGCTTCCTGCAGTCTGAGGGGGATAAAGAAAGACTACAGGGCCTTGGGGCGGATGGTGAAAGACTCTGGGGCTCAAGTGATCTTCTCTTCACTCCTTCCATCTTCTATTGATGATGTGGGACTGAATGGGAAAATTCAGTCCATAAACGGTTGGCTTCGAGGCTGGTGCTGCAGGCAGGGCTTTGGATTCTTTGATAACGGCTGGTTTTATAGGGCACCAGTCTGGACATTGGCATGTGGGAAAGGTTTATCGCACAGAGGCAAAAGGATGCTGGGGCACAAATTAGCAGGGCTCATTTGGAGAGCTTTAAACTAGATTCGAAGGGGGATGGGGTTGTAGCTGGGCTTGCCTCAGTGGGACAGCGCTCCGGAATTGATGAAGACTGGGAGGCCTCCTGTAATCCTAGGGTGAAATCGGTGTGCTCAGCTCGCTCCCTGAAATGTCTGTACACCAATGCACGCAGCATGGGAAATAAGCAGGAGGAGCTAGAAACCTGTGTTAAGTCGGGAGATTATGATCTGGTGGCAATTACAGAGACGTGGTGGGACAGCTCACATGACTGGAATATAGTCATGGAGGGCTATGTTCTTTTCAGGAAAGACAGGCCAGCCAGGCGGGGTGGTGGGGTTGCTCTTTATGTGCGAGAGCAGCTACAATGCGTTGAGTTCTGTCCGGGGACAGATGATGAGCGAGTTGAGAGTCTGTGGGTGAGAATTAAGGGGCAGGCTGGCAGGGGCGATACTGTTGTGGGGGTCTGTTACAGGCCACCGGATCAGGGTGAGGAAGTTGACGAGGCCTTCTACAGGCAGCTGAGAGCGGCCTCACAGTCACAGGCCGTGTGGGGGATTTTAACTTCCCTGATGTTTGCTGGAAGAACTACTCAGCAACCCATCAGCAGTCCAGGAGGTTCCTCCAGTGTATAGATGATAACTTCCTCATGCAAATGGTGGACGAGCCAACCAGGAGAGGTGTGCTGCTGGGTCTCATCCTCACTAACAAGGAGGGTCTGGTTGAAGGAGTGAAGGTTGAGGGCTGCCTTGGTTGCAGCGACCATGAGACGGTAGAATTCAGGATCTTGTGTGGTAGGGTCAGTAGAATAGCAAGTAGAATCGCAACCCTGGACTTTAGCAGGGCAAACTTTGGCCTCTTCAAGCAATTGCTAGGGGAAATCCCATGGGCTAGGCTGCTTGAAGGTAAAGGGGCCCAAGATAGTTGGTTGACGTTCAAGGACTGCTTTTTCCAAGCTCAAGATCAGAGTATCCCGACACGTAGGAAGTCAAGGAAGAAGGTCAGGAGACCTGCGTGGCTAAATAGGGAATTGTTGGGTATGCTGAAGTGGAAGAGAAGAGTTTACAGGTCATGGAAGGAAGGGCTGGCCACTTGGGAAGAATATAAGGCTGCTGCTAGAGGATGTAGGAAAGCTGCTAGGATGACTAAGGCCTCCTTGGAATTAAAGCTGGCGAGAGGGGTCAAGGACAGCAGAAAGAGCTTTTTCAAATACATGGCATGTAAAACTAACACCAGAGGCAATGTAGGCCCGCTGATGAACGGGACGGGTGCCCTGGTGACAGAAGATACAGAGATGGCAGAGTTACTGAATGCCTTCTTTGTCTCTGTCTACTCTGCCGGAGGCAGCCCTGAAGAGCCCTGTACCGCTGAGACCTCAGATGAAGACAGGTCAACGGAGCGGTCTGCCTTAGTCGATGAGGAGTGGGTTAAAGACCAGTTGAGCAATCTGGACATCCATAAATCCATGGGTCCAGATGGGATGCACCCGCGGGTGCTGAGGGAACTGGCGGAGGTCATTGCTAGACCGCTCTCCATCATCTTTACCAAGTCTTGGGAAATGGGAGAGGTGCCTGAGGACTGGAGGAAAGCAAATGTCACTCCTGTCTTCAAAAAGGGCAAGAAGGAGGACCCGGGTAACTACAGACCGGTCAGCCTCACCTCCATTCCTGGGAAAGTGATGGAACACCTTATCCTTGGTGCCATCTTAAGGCATATCAAGGATAAGAGGGTTATGAGGAGCAGTCAACGTGGCTTCACCAAGGTGAAGTCATGCTTGACCAATCTTATAGCCTTGTATGAGGAAATAACACAGTGGATGGATGATGGCAGAGCAGTGGATGTGGTCTACCTTGACTTCAGCAAAGCATTTGACACGGTCTCCCACAGCATCCTTGCAGCTAAATTGAGGAAGTGTGGTCTGGATGATCGGGTAGTGAGGTGGACTGTGAACTGGCTGAAGGAGAGAAGCCAGAGAGTTGTAGTCTATGGGGCGGAGTCTAGTTGGAGGCCTGTATCTAGTGGAGTGCCTCAAGGGTCAGTACTGGGACCAGTATTATTTAATATATTCATCAGTGATTTAGATGAGGGAATTGAGTGTACTGTCAGCAAGTTTGCTGATGACACTAAGCTGGGAGGAGTGGCCGACACGCCAGAAGGCTGTGCTGCCATCCAGTGAGACCTGGACAGGCTGGAGAGTTGGGCGAGGAATAACTTGATGAAATATAACAAGGGAAAGTGTAGAGTCCTGCATCTGGGTAGGAGCAACCCCAGGTTCCAGTATAGGTTGGGGAACGACCTGTTAGAGAGCAGTGTAGGGGAGAGGGACCTGGGGGTCCTGGTGGACGACAGGGTGACCATGAGCCGACACTGTGCCCTTGTGGCCAAGAAGGCCAATGGCATCCTGGGTTGTATTAGAGGGGGGGGTGGTTAGTAGGTCGAGAGAGGTCCTCCTTCCCCTCTACTCTGCCCTGGTGAGACCCCATCTGGAATATTGTGTCCAGTTCTGGGCCCCTCAGTTTAAGAAGGACAGGGACCTGCTGAAGAGAGTCCAGTGCAGGGCAACTAAGATGATTAAGGGAGTGGAGCATCTCCCTTATGAGGAAAGACTGAGGGATCTGGGTCTCTATAGTTTGGAGAAGAGGAGATTGAGGGGTGACCTTATTAGTGTATATAAATATATAAAGGGGGAGTGTCACGAGGATGGAGCCAGGCTCTTCTCAGTGGCAAACAATGAAAGGACAAGGGGAAATGGGTAGAAACTGGAACACAAGAGGTTCCACTTAAACTTGAGAAGAAACTTCTTCTCGGTGAGGGTGACGGAACACTGGAACAGGCTGCCCAGGGAGGTTGTGGAGTCTCCTTCTCTGGAGATATTCAAAACCCGCCTGGACACGTTCCTGTGTAACCTTATCTAGGTGTTCCTACTCCGGCAGGGGGATTGGACTAGATGATCTTTTGAGGTCCCTTCCAATCTCTAACATACTGTGATACTGTGATACTGTATGCTGAGGTGCATCAAAAGGAGCGTGACCAGCAGGTCAAGGGAAGAGATTCTCCCCCTCTGCTGTGCTCTCATGAGACCCCACCTGGGGGACTGCATTCAGCTCTGAGGCCCGTAATATAAGAAGCACGTAAACCTGTCAGAGCAAGTCCAGTAGAGGGCCACAAAGATAATCAGAGGGCTGGAGCACTTCTCCTATGAAGGCAGGCTGAGAGAGTCGGGCTTATTCAGCCTGGAGGAGTACCTGGGGACACCTTATAGCAGCTTTCCAGTACCTAAAGGGTGCTTACAAGAAAGCTGGAGAGGGACTTTTTACAAGGGCATGTAGTGGTAGGACAAGAAAAATGGCTTTAAGCTGAAAGAGGGTAGATTTAGATTAGGCATTAGGAAAAAAATTCTTCATTATGAGGGTGGTGAGGCACTGGCACAGGGTGCCCAGAGAAGCTGTGGCTGCCCCAGCCCTGGCAGTGTTCAAGGCCAGTTTGGATGGGGCTTGGAGCAACCTGGTCTAGTGGAAGGTGTCCCTGCCTGTGGTAGGGGGTTGAAACTACATGATATTTATGGTCCCTTCCAACCCAAACCATTCTATGATTCTTTGATATGCAATCGTATTCAGGAATAAAAAACAAAGAATTAAGAAGGAGTGACGTTCATAGTTATGTTGTTTGTCTTCCTAATTAACTGTTATGCACAATGGAGCCCTTTTTTCCCTGGAGATGGCTAAGCATCTGCCTGCCAATGGGAAGGAGTGAATGATTTCCTTATTTTGATTTCTTGCATAGGCAGCTTTTGTTTTACCTATTAAACTGTCTTTATCTTAACCCACAATTTTTTGCACTTTCAGCCTTATTGTCCCCTCCCCTATCCCAGTAGGGGCAGGGGGGAAGTGAGTAAGCAGTTGTGTCATATTTAGTTGCCAGATGGGATTAAACCACAACTAACGTTTCTGGCACCCAATGTGGGACTCAAAGTGTTTGAGATAATGACAGATTTGACCAGAGCATATTAGAGGGAACATATCATTATTATATGTTTAACTGTTGCTGATCATGATATTAACTTATATGTTCTTAATATTAATTTATCTGATCTGTGCCATGCTCCCTTTTTTGCCGTACATGTTAAAAACTTTTTTTGGGCTTGAGAAGACACCAGAAGCTGCCCCCATGGCCTGCAGAGCTAGTTCAAATCAGCTCCAAGACAGCCCCACCCCTGACCAAAGCTGAGCCAGTCAGTGATGGCGATAGCATGCCTGTGATTACATATTTAAGAAAGGGCAAAAAAAGCTGTACAGCAGTAGCTGTGAGAGAGGAGTGAGGAAATGTAAGAGAACCAAGCTCAGCTACTGTGGTCTGTAGAGGGCTCCATGCCAGAGGAGGTGGATGTGCCCTGAAGGAAGCTGCAGCCCATGGAGAGGAACCCATACAGGAGCAGATTTTTCTGGCAGAACTTGTGACCCTGTGGGGGATCCATGCAGGAGCAGTCTATTCCTGAAGAACTGCAGCCTGTGGGAAGGACCCATGTTGGAACAGTTCATGAAGTATGTATCCCGTGGAAGGGACTCCATGCTAGAGCAGGGGAAGAATATTATATGGAAGGAGCCACAGAGACAATATCTGATGTACTGGCTGCAACCCCCATTCCCCATCCCCCTCAGGGAGGGAAAAGGAGGTAAAAGAGTTGGGAGTGAAGTTGAGCCTGGGAAGAAGGGAGGGATGGGAGAAGGTGGTTTTAGATTTATTCTTATTTCTCATTGTTCTTTTCTGTTTAGTTGACAATAAATTAAACTAATTTTCCCACGTCAAGCCTGTTTTGCCCATGACAGTAATGGCTAAGTAATGTCATTGTCCTTATCTTGACCCATGAGCTTTTCACCATATTTTCTACCCATCCTGTTGCTAGGGAGAGAGGTGAGATAGAGCAGTTTGGTGAGAACCTGGCTGCCAGCCAAAGTCGACCCACCCCACCTGGTCCTTTCACTTCAGACTAGTTGCTGCCTTAGTAAGTACAGAATGAATCTAAGTGTAATTGAGTAGCAGAAAACTGCTTTCTTTATTCTGAAACTTAAAATATTAGTGACTGTAGTGATAGGACAAGGGGTAATGAGTTCAAACTTAAACAGAGTAAGTTTAGGTTAGATATAAGGAAGAAGTTCTTTACTGTGAGAGTGGTGAGGCACTGGAATGGGCTGCCCAAGAAAGTTGTGAATGCTCCACTCATGGCAGTGTTCAAGGCCAGGTTGGACTGAGCCTTGGGTGACATGGTTTAGTGTGAGGTGTTCCTGCCCATGGCAGTGGGGTTGGAACTAGATGATCTTAAGGTCCTTTCCAACCCTAACTATTCTATGATTCTATGATATCCGATGGCATTTCTTACAGTTTGTACAGCTGCAACCCTAAAAAACTTCTGAATGCTGTGTTTTATTTATTAATCACTCTGCTCTACTGAAATGCAATGGCAACATTAATAATCATCATAATGCCAGCCATGTCTGTCCACACTTGCCCTGTATTGCTGATCATTATCCTTGATCCTTTAATGGAGAAATAATAATTACTGAGGTTTTAGTTCTATAAATAAAGAAATATATGCCAATAGTTTATATGTTCTTATGAAAGACTAAGACACCTTTGAGTCTCAGAATGGATTTGCCAGTCTTACCTCCTCTACTATTCCTTCACATAAGGCCCTTAGTAGTCTCTAAGGAGAGAGATTCTCCTCCCACATAATTTCTCAAAAAGTGAAGACAGCTTAGAGGTCAGAACAAAGAAGTTCAAAGTCACAAGTCATTTCCCCACAACTTATTAAGATTTTAATTATTTTCCTCAAGCATGCATGTTTTTATGGGAATCTACAAAAAAAAAAAACAACAGACAACAGTTCCCTGAATGTCCTTCTATAATCATACATTCCTCAGGCATAAACAGTATTCACACACAAACATGAATATATCACCCACTGCTAGAAAGATACCCAAATTTTGTGGGCAACAATTTAACCTTGGTTTGCTAACACACGTAACCGTTGAATTAGTTAAATGGGCTTTCAAAATAAATACAAACCATACCCCTGCACCATAAAGGGAAATCTAAAACCAGGGCTACACTTTTCTAAAAAGAAAGTAGTCCAAACACTAAGTAGCATGTTTCTCAGCACTGAAATGAAAGCTGAGAAGAAACCATTTCTAATAGTAACAAAATCCAAGTTATTTATTATTTTATCATTTACATAGCAAAGTCACCTCACATTTCAGAAAAATTTCTGACTTTCTGGCAAAAGCAACAGTAACATCTAGATATAAAAACTTGAGGCAATCAGAACACTTGTTGACAAAAACGGAAGCAAAGTAATTGTTCCGTAATTGCTTTGCACCAATCTCTACTGTTGAAATCATCAGAGAAATCAAGTGGTAGGGTAAAGGGAAAAAGCAAGGGCTGCTTTATAAAAAAAATATATTTGAAAGCTATTTATTTTTACAAGGGTTTAACCCTCTCTGTAACATCAGGATTTAGTGGCCTGCATAGCAAGGATCCAAGGACTCAGCTGCATAACCTTGACTCAGACTGCTGAGAGAATGTCAGGTGATGTTGTAGGCAGATGTAGTATCATTGAGCTGGGGACTTAGTAGCTCAGGGAGTCAAGAAGGAAAACACCATCATGGTGTGTATGTATGTATGGTACATACCTTCCTAGTCAGCACTTAAATGAACACATACTTAAAAAAAAGAAAACCAACTAATTTTCTCTAAATTTTCATATACTTTCATTGTAATTGAAAAACAGTGCTGAAGTGGCTTACCACCTCTGTTGATGTTTCTGTGTGTTCAGAAGCAACATGTTCTTGAAGAGATGTTTCCGTATAGCCCATCTTTCCACAATAAGGACAAGTAAAGGACTGTGGCTGCTCTACAGAGAAAGCTTCTCCACCATAATACAAATCTGGAAAAAGATGATAGCTTAGGAGGGATTATTTTCAAGCAGCATAGCTCATTATTTTATTTATATAACCTCTTATATATATACTTATGTGCATGGAATCACATGCAGTACTGTCAAATTAATTCATTATTTAATCAAAATAAACATTTTAATTCTGCATATGCCAATATTATAAAGTTGTTCAATGACTCAACTTCCAAAAGAATAGACAAACTACACATTTTTCACTAGCAAAAAACATAACTTTCTAATATTCAGGAAGAGGTGATAGTGCTGCCAAAACATCACTTTCCTCCCCATCCTTGTTTTTACCATACTACAGATAAAATCACTGTAGATGCTCTGTGCTCTCACAGCCTTACTCACAGCAAAATAAAAAATGTTAAACATCATAATTTAAAATGCTTCAGTGTGTCAGTGACACTAAATAATGCTCTGTGGTGGAACCCACAAAAATAGAAAAGTACTGTTTGTCTGTGGTAGTGCCTCCTGGGAAGGTCCTGCTTTGGCTCCTCCCTGGAAAACTCCCAACCCTTGGAGACCTTTCTAGATATAGCTGGCCACTTCTGATGTAGGCAGAATGAGTATGCATTTTTGCTAGTATAAAGGCCTGAGCCTCAGGCAATGTGGATAGGCAGAGCCTCATGTCACCCAGGTCAACATTGTCTCCCAGGGGATGCCCGCTAAGGTTGAGCCTGCCACCTTGCACTGAAATGATGTTTTTCAGAGCTGGTTTCCTGATCGTCATTACATGGTCCTTGGGGTTGGTAAGATAACCAAACATCAGAGATATCCTTTACTGTATCTTTTGTTACCTCTATATTTTTCCTGTATTAATAAACTAGCTATGATTCTTTATTGTGTTGTGTTTCAACCAGGAATCCTCAAACTCTGGAACATTCAGTGATACCAGCACTTCATATGTTGATATTGGTGCCATAACTGAACCAGTGTTTAACAATAAGGGTAAATTTCAGTGAAGCAAAAGGAGATGTTATGTACCAGTTTCAGTATTTCAACACTTCCTGAATACCAAAGTAGCAGCCTCCCTTAAGCTGCTAGTTTAGCAATTAACATGAGCCAAACTGGTCATGAAAATTTAACAAACCATGCAAAATTCATACTAAATTATATCACTCCAGGAAAAGTTTCCTTTACTGCTTATAGAGTAAGAGCACTTAGATGATGCTTAGGCTCAGAACACTCTAAAGGGAACTTGATACCATACTAAATTAGATTTCAAGCCTAAGGCTATTTGGAAACTAGTGTTTCCTAAAGTAAAAGGCTTTAGGACATCTGACAATCTCAGTGGGGAAGGAAAAGAACAATTTTGTTTCATCAGCTACTGAGACAGCACATTCTTCTCCCTGGTTGCAAACCTCCTGGCACTCATCCACAAATACACTGGCATTCCTCAGGCAAAATCAGTATTTTAAGGAGCTGATTCAGAAATAAAAGTAACAATTTGAGCTTGTAGACTGAGGAGAAATATTAACTTAATGAAGTATGCATAAGACAGAAGAATTTAAATAACACTTATTTCTCCACTTGTAAAAACAGATTAGAATTCACTATAGGATCAGGTCTAAGGTCAACCCTCCCACTCTGCACCCTATGATGTGTACCTTCTATATCCTCCCTCTTGAGTGGAAGGACGCTTACTGTTAATAGCTGAAATAGAGGGAATCTTATTAATACATATAAATATCTGAAAGATGGGTGCCAAGAAGATGGTCCCAGACTCTTTAGAGGTGACAGGATGAGGAGCCATGGCTGTGAGAGAAACTGTTGTTTTCGCATAATTGGGAATGTGGCTTTGCAATATTCAGGCTTTACAATATTCAAGTTTTAAGATCAATATCAAGGGTTTGCAATATTAAGATTTTTCAATACTGGGGCTGGGGCTAAGTTACTAGGAAACAAAACAAACTGAGATTCCATAGCTTAGAAAGACACACTCTGTGGTTAAAGACAATATAATCTCTAGACTAAAGATACACTCTGCGATTAAAAAGAATACTATCTTTTTACAACCTATGAAACTAAGCAGGCGCAGGCAGGTTAAACAGTAAGTTGAGGTACCACATGTCTGCCAGAGAGTTATGAAATCAAACCATAAAAGGAAATAAATGAATAAATAAGAGGAAGGGACATACGAAATCAAGTAATGGGAGATGTAACCAGAGGCAGGACAGTTAGCACGTAGATTATACGCATTGGATAGGCTGTAAACCTTGGAGTCCCCAACCAATGGGGAAACAAGGGCGGGAACTTGCGGATGGGATAGGAAATATAAATCATAGTTCAGCTTTTGCTGTCTGTGCCTACTTGCCAGGATACCTGTTTTTGCACAAACGTTAATAAATAGCTGCTTCACTGCTGTGTCTACCCTGAGCTTAAGTTTTTATCTAGAGACCATTTCTCACAATTTGGGAGCTCATACGGGATCAAGTCATAGTTGATGGGACCTCTGCCGCCGAAGGAGGGGGAGACGTGTCCCGTTGATTTCAAAGGCCTCGTGTGGAGCCAACGGGGGTTCCGCAGCCACTGACTGAAATCCTGAGAACATTTTTGTAAGGTAGACCCAGTAAACCAGAGGGGGGGAAAGAGACAGAGGAAAAAGTAGGCACCACTGCAGCAACCAGGCAACTCTGTGCACGTACCAAGGTAAGAAAATTGGACTTCAAGTATTACCTTGGTGGTTGGGACATTCTAAGAGACTTGAGTGAGTGTGCGTGTCTGAGATGTACAACTAAGTACGAAACAAGTGTGGAGTCTGGATCCACGTTTCTGTTATTCCGTGAGGGATGCAGCTGGAGAAGGACAAAGTGTAAGGACTTGTTGAAAGGAAGTCTCGGGAAACAGAATGGGGAATAAGAAAAATAGGCCTAAGGAAAAGAGAAGGGATTAGAGGAATCATCCTGGGAATAATATTCCTCCAGAAAGTCCCTTAGGGAGGATGTTGAAAAATTGGAAAGACATGTCTTATACAAAGGGAAAAGAGAGGAAAAAGATGATACAATACTGTTGTTTTATATGGAGAAAGTATTCAGCCACTGGCTGCTTTTTGGCCAAAGTATGGGGCTGAGGAAACATGAGAATGTCAAGCTTTAAAATATGTAAATGTCAAGGGGCAATGTATTCAAGCTTAAACAGGGTAAGTTTAGGTTAGATATAAGGAAGAAGTTCTTTACTGTGAGGGTGGTGATGCACTGGAATGGGTTGCCCAAAGAAGTGGTAAATGCTCCATCCCTGGCAGTGTTTAAGGCCAGGTTGGAGGGAGTCTTGGGTGACATGGTTTAGTGTGTGGTGTCCCTGCCCATGGCAGTGGGGCTGGAACTAGATGATCTTAAGGTCCTTTCCAACCCTAACTATTCTATGATTCTATGTTAAGGAACCTTTCTCACAAGAAGAGTCTGATTATGCAGTATGCTGGGAGTGTGAGAATTGTAAGAGGTCTCCTGGGAGACTTGAATCAGGATCAACAGTGAAGCAGGAGGTAGAAATTGTACCCCTCCCTGCAGTTCACTTCTTCCCCTTAAAAACAACAAACGAAAATTAAGGGAAATACTGAAGAACTTAAGGCATGGGATCCTCTAAAGAGTTTACCCCCTCCATATGATTCCCCCCAAATAGTTTATAGCCCACCTCCTGAAAATCCTGATGAGCAGGAGGTGCAGCATCTGCAGCTGTGGTGGGTGCAGTGTCACAGGGCTCAGAGGAGCCTACCCATGCTCAGATCACTGCTGTGTGTGTATAGTCATGTGATGGTGACAAGGGCAGTTGACACAGCCTCTCTGGAAAGAGGCCTGCCAGGGCAGGATGCATTGGGGATGTCCAGGGCTGGCATAGGATGAGTGCATATGCCAGGTCAGATCCAAGCTGCTTTGGCAGAGCTGGCTGTGTGAGGCTCACACGGTGCCTCCCTCTGCTGCAGCCAGGCCGAGCCAGCAGTCTGAATCCCTCACTTTCAGGAACAGTAAATTCTTTCACTGATCTTACAAAAGAGAAGGTGGGAAAAGCTATAAAGGACTATGAAATACTATAAAGTATTTCAGGAAAGTTGTTTGACCCTGCAGTAGAAATGCTTGCTCCACAACTTGCTGTTTGAATTTGTGCAGTCAAGCTGATTAGACGGCTGTACCCCAGCCACAGCTCCGAAAACGCTGCTCACCAACAGCCCTGTGCAGGCACAGCACACTTTGCACACATAATCATGCACATGTGGAGCCATACACTTAATAGCATGCATGTGCACATGTAATCATACACTTAATCAGGAACACTGAAATTATTAAACCAAAGGATAACTGTTTCAGGAGTAAAAGGAGAGGGAGTTTCAGTTTCCATTTTTGAAGACACTACCTTGAATTAAATAGCAAAACAATTCAAGGACAATTGTATACAGTCCTGAAACAGGAAGCAAATTGCTAGAGAGAAATTTAATTGTACAACCAGGGTTAAAAATGAAAACTTACAGGGATCAGATTTTGGTTTCAATAGCTCTATTAACAGAACAGGATGAGGAAAAGATAAACCCAGTTGTTTGGATAAAAGAGGTAATTCGAACCTTGCCTAGAAAAGACCTAGGGATATTGTCTTATGAAATGCCATTTGGACTACCTTACATGGGTGAGGTTGATGAAGTTCCACAGTTTGAAACTAAGGAAAGTTTTCTTAAGAACTATTTACTGGGGTTGTTGTCTTCCTTGTCTTTCCTCAGAAACAAAAGACTGCTTGCCCCAACTCCACTGCTGTAATTCACGGTTCATACTGTCTGACTGGGAGAGTAGGTCCTGATCAAGACCTGGAAGGACTCAAAATTACAACCAGAGTGGGAGGGCACATTTCAAATACTGCTGACCACTGAAACTGCTGTGAGGACTGAAGAAAAAGGTTGGCCACACTACACTAGGATCAAAGGACCAGTGGAACTCCCATCTCAAGACAGGCAATGGCATGCACAATCAACTAAGAACCCCATGTGTATTAAGATAAAGAGACAATAAGCATACACACCTGCTTCTGAAACTCTGTGCGAACCTTTATATGATTATTTTGTACTTGCTGTATTTGCTGTGCTGAAAACATAGGTATTGGGGAAAATGTGGAAAATCATAGTGATAATGAACTCTTATCTATTAGGAATTCAAAGGAAAAATTTGGAACATGAAGCTCATTTTGACCAAATGAGAGGAATGCTAGGATACCCAGTTAAATTGTGGATAAAAATTACTAAATAACAAAATCCACAAACTGCCCTATTTGACACCTGTCAAGTACTTGAGTGTGAAGATTTAAAAGAGCAAAGAAAGTTAAACAGTTATGATAAATACTTATGCCCAGGGTATTATCTCCAACCATACTGAGAATCACCTTGTCCTGGGTGATGTTTGGTTTACAACTGCCTTTAATGGGTGGATCTCACCCAGTGCTTAGGAAAAATCTCTATAAAGTAAAATTATGATGTTTAAAGATCACGTAGAACCTGACTGTAGGATTTAGAGTGTGGTCCCATAGCACTTGCCATTGCAAGTGCTGGTGGGGAAGTAAGCCAAGTTCATGGCCTGGGGGCAGATGTGACAGGAGGGGATCTGTCGTGGTTTAACCCCAGCCAGACAACTTGTGCACTTACTCCCAGTGAGTGGTGCCAGGCTGGAAGCAATCGAGGCCCACGTTAGTTCCCCCGCCCCCTTCCCCGCTCCCAGAGGGATGGGGAAGAGAATCGAAAGAATGCAACTCCCAGGGGCTGAGATAAGAACAGTCTAGCAACTAATGTACAATACAAATCACCACCGCTACCACCAACGACAACAATGATAAGAGAAAATAGCAAGGGAAAGGAGTACAATATCACGCACCGAACAACGAGTCCAACCTGGCAGACCCCCTGTCCTTCCGGGTAACTCCCAGTTCCCCCCTGGGCATGACATGCTGTGGTATGGAATACCTCTTTGGTCAGTTTGGGTCAGGTGTCCTGTCTCTGCTTCCTCCCGGCTTCCCCTCCTCCCTGGCAGAGCATGAGACTCACAAAGTCCTTGGCCAAACCAAAACATCATTTTTATCAGCTTTGTTCCCAGCCTGAAAGTCAAAACACAGCACTGCACCAGCTACCAAGAAGGAGAAAAAATGACTGCTACTGCTAAAACCAGGACAGGTTCTAATTGCTAGATTTAGATTGGTGGTTTGTGAGCCAAAAAGGAATGAATGTGGCCAGCCTGTGGACCCTACTGTTCCTCCATCAGTGGGGGGCATGGACTCCACCAAATAATCCTAAGGTCTTAAAGGTAACTGAAATTAAAGATTTGAAGTAGATGTTTGAAATAAAAACAGGATATAGAGATACAAATGCCTGGGTAGAATGGGTCAAATATACAGTGAAAAGTTTAAATAGAAGCAATTGTTATACATGTGCTTCAGGATGACCTACAGCACAGGTAATCCCTTTTACATTAGGATGGACTTAAGACCGACAGGGAATGATGTGCATAATCGCACTGTACCAGGAGAAGGCTGCCTGAGGAAACAAAACCTGTAAGTCTCTCTCACTCTTATTCCCTGCTCTGCTGGACAAGGACATCAGGGTGCCTCCTACTTTCTCCTCAGCATTTAGTAACCATATAGCTAGTCTCTCATGACAAGTTGTGAATGCTACCAGGTATCTAGGAGAATCAGAGGCACGTGCAGATGTACTAAATGTGACCGAGGACAATGCAGGAAACTACTCAGCTATAAAAATTCCCAGAGCAGACTTACGGTGGTACTGTGGGGGAAAAAATCCTATGGTCTACACTTCCTCCGAATTGGAAGGGCACCTGCGCAATAGTTCAATTGGCAATTCCATTTACCCTGACATTTGAGAGGGAAACAAACTCCTCGGACTATAAAGAGAAATATTTTAGGAACAGCCGTTGAGAAAATAATTTATTGATTCGATTGGAGTTCCTCGAGGAGTTCCTGATGAACACAAAGCTGGGAACCATGTAGCAACAGGGTTTTAATCTTTATTTTGTGTGGTTTTTTGGTAGGTTATAATCAATAAGAATGTAGATTGGATAACTTATATTTATTATAATCAGCAGAGGTTTATAAATCATACCAGGGACGCAATAAAAGGAATTCTGAAACAGTTCAATGCTACCAGAAGAGTGACATGGAAAAACAGAATATGTTTAGATATGATATTAGCTGAAACAGGAGTATGCAAAATGCTAAGGAATAGGTGTTGCACATTTATTCCAACTAATACAACACCAGATGGAACCATAATCAGAGCCTTACAAGGCCTCACTACCTTGGCAGAAAAAATGGCAGCAAATTTGAGAATAGACAGTTCATTGACAGGATGGCAAGAATCCTGGTTTGGAAAATGGAGAGGAATGGTGGTATCAATTTTTACTTCTCTAACAGTATTAGCAGTAAAAAACTTTGTGAAAACAAATGCTCACGGGAACACCACCCTACTCTGATAAAATGCTTTAGATAAAAGTGAAAATGATTTAGATTACTTATCTTCAGGAGAAAAATTAGAAATTATGTTATGCAGACCGGAAGCAACATATGGGACACATACTGAAAAAAGTATGAAAAGCAACAATAGTATAAATAAGAGAAAGGGGAAACTGAGACAAGGGGGGGCACGAAATTACAAAATGGTATATAGAAATCTTTAGAAGTAGCTTTAAGTAGTGTTAAGTTTGATGGCTTTGTAACAGTAGCAATGGAAAATTACTGAGGTGCAGGGTACATAGAGAAAAATATGTGAAGAGAGTGCAGCTAGAGAACATACTGAGAATTCTCACAAGATAAATCGTTATAGTTGACATAGCTTTAAGAAAAAAACAGCCTAGAAAAACAGGACACAGGGATAAGGGGTATCTGGGAACTGCAGGTGTCCAGGATGGGCTACAGTTGAACTAACAGATAAGTAGGAGGATGGGAGGATTATTATGTCTCTGGTGCTAACGAACCAATTAAACTGGTATGAGCATCTACTGCGCGTGCTTCAAAGGCTGCCAGAAGTGATGAAGATCGTTGGAAGAAGTAAACGACCCTCAGAGACCACCACCACAAATCTGTACGCATGCGGGGAACTCTCTGGAAAATGATGTAATCCATATGTAGCCTCATGAATATGTATGTATGCCCAGGGGCTATAAAAGGACAGCTTGTGGGGCAATTAGAGAGACACACGTTAGGAGGATTTATCCCCCGTGTCTCCCGGCGCCGCAATAAAGAATACCTGCTTGTCAGCTTGAAAACTTTGTTGGCAAGTTTGTTCCTGGAGTTTTCTCCGAATCAATTTGGCGACCCAGATGGGACCCTCTCTGCTCGGCTGCAGGACCCGCTGAGGACAGGGCTCCCTAGGGCCCTCGGGAATTTTTCCCGGAGGGACCCCTCGACTCATTCGGATCGCTGCGGGAGCAGACAAGGACCATCTCATAAAAGGTATTCTTTTTTTTGTATAGTCTGTAAGGTGCAGGGGGCACCTCGGTTTGGTAAATTGGTTTGGTAAATTGGCTTGGTAAGCGTACGCATGGTTTGGAAGCCTTCCGTAAATCGAGATAAGAAATCTCGTAGGTAAAGGCGTATACCCGGCTGCTAGCGTCCGTTTGGTATACACCCACAAGAAGCAGGGGGCTTCTTGTGGTTTGGGTCCTGCAAGACACAGGGGGTGTCTTGCAGAAAAGGTTTTGGATTTTACTGG